>NC_057799.1:81264123-81278242 GCF_018294505.1 Triticum aestivum
AGAACGGAGGAAACGACCTTGTGTTCGACCGGCCACGTTCGAAACGGGATCCAGTTCATCGGGAGGGGTCTGACGTACCGCAAAACGGAGGAAACGGACCTCCTACGGTCGAAACGGGGGTCCTGTTGATCGGGAGGGGTGTGGCGTACCGCAAAACGGAGGAAACGGACCTCTTACGGTCGAAACGGGGGTCCTGTTGATCGGGAGGGGTGTGGCGTACCGCAAAACAGACGAAACGGACTTGTGTTGGAGCGCTACGGTCGAAACGGGGGTCCTGTTCATCGGGAGGGGTGTGGTGTACCGCAAAACGGGACTCCACGGGATACTGTTCATCTCCACCGTCGACCTCCTCCAGCCTCCACGGGCTCCTGTTCATCCAGCCTCCACCGCGCGCGACTCCACCGGCTACTGTTCAACCACCCCTCCACGGGCACCCCTCCACCGTCTACTGTTCATCCAGCCCTCCACACCACGGGGTCCTGTTCAACCACCCCTCCACCGTCTACTGTTCATCCATCCCTCCACACCACGGGGTCTTGTTCAACCACCCCTCCACGGGCACCCCTCCACCATCTACTGTTCATCCAGCCCTCCACACCACGGGGTCCTGTTCATCCAGAGGCAACGCCATCGCTCACTGTTCATCCAAACCCCCCCGCAACGCTCACTGTTCATCCAATCGATCGGCTTCAGTTAGCAGCAGTAGCGAAGGAATCGCTCGATTGGGTTCAGTTAACAGCCATCGATCGATCGCTCGGGTTCAGTAACGCGTGGCTTGCAGTGCAATCGCTCGGGTTCAGTTAGAGCCCAACGCCTCGCTCAGGTTCAGTTAGAGCCAACGCCTCGCACACACGCGCGTACGTGTACGAGAGAAACGCGCATCGCTCGGCCCCGACCTCCCACCATAACCGGGAACTCCCCGAAATTTTTCTCGCCCTCGCTTCTACCACGGTTTTTTCCATCATGGACGGCCCAAAGAATGTCATGCAGCTGTGTCTCCGGCCCACCCAGGACGAAAAGCCCATTTTCTGTCATGATTTTTTGTCATAGAAGTAGGAGCCCACCACATCTACGATGATACCGGGTTTTGTCACAATTATCGTAATAGAAGTGTCATATGTATGACATAATTTTTTTTTCGTTCGGCCCAAAATGTCACGGATGTGTCTTTTTTTGTAGTGTGTCGGTGTGACCGAGTGGAACAACTCGGTGGCACTGAGATGCAGAATTGCAAGCGGTTACTGCAACTCGGTGTGACCGAAAGTATCTAATCGGTTGCACCTAGATTGAAAGCCTAGATCAACTCAGTGAACTCAGTTTGACTGAAAAGGATGAATCGGTTAGACCGAAATGCACAAAGAGGTTTTGGAAGTTTAAGTCTATGACGAATTAGTGACTCTGAGTGCTCCTCACCCAAAGGGTTCGAATCTGACTTGATCAAACTTTGTGATGTAGCATGAATAGAGTTTGAGATGAGAAAAGCTTAGATAGCTAGAGGAAGTTCTTAGGCATTCTTGTCCATCCATTTGGCAAAAGAAAAAGAGCCAAACATCAAAGCAACAAATGGATGTCCTCGAATGAGTAAAGTATGCAATAAACATGCTCACACAATAGAATGGAAAATGAAATATGTGGCAAAGCATGCACAAAAACTCTAGCATCTGTCAAGCAATTGGCGATGACTAGGTCATCTATATATGAGTATATTGACTTAGGAGTCAAATGAGAACATTTGATCATAGGTCATACTCACCGTTTAATCACAAGTGGGGTTACCACTTTTACATAAAGCACTGATGTGTTCACACCATTAGAGTTGCTTTAGCTCAATTCTTAGAGTAAAGCTCCCCCTAGATGTGATATGCCCCTTAAGAGGGATGAACTAACCTTGGGTTTTGTCGATGATGACTTCATGTAGATGTTGAAGATGTGGATGCTCAATGTTGATGTAGATCATTTGGAGCAATCCATTGGAGTGAGTTGCACTTTCAATACCTACACGGGTTAGTCCCACAAGGAACAAACAAGGATATCCATAGACATAGAGTGAAGTTCACACAAGATGATGTCCATGAAAGCATTAGGTTACCTTGTCCCTTGTCTTGCCAACAAGAGGGTTTGTGACTCCTTGAGCTAGTGCAAGATGTGGAAGTTGTTTGCACTTGTTCTCGCCAAAATGATATGAGTGAAGTATGTTGGCGGAGTCACCCTCAAGAAGTCTCTAGTTCTTCTTCTTCGGGATCCACATCAACTTGATGGGAATCCTTGGAGTTGTAGTCGTACTTGATGAAGTAGAACTTGATGTAGTCTTGGGAACCCACTTGACCAAGGCCTTGGGAGCTTCTTCAAATGCATCAATCTCCTCTTGAAGCTTGTCCTTGCCTTTTTGCTTGTGGTCTTGTGGTGGAAGACCATCTTGAGCTTGTGTCCCCTTGAAAGAAGTAGGATCATACTTCTCTTGTTGAGGAACAAACTTCGTCTTGGGGTATTGATCTTCTTCCCATTCAACTCCATTGGCATTGTACTTTCGTTCAAAACCAACACCTTGATTCTTCCGGTGCCTTCCTTGCTTGCATACAATTTCCTCAAATTGCTTACTTCCGGCAAGGCTCTTGTAAACACCTTTCTCTATAACTAGCAGAGTGGCGCGCCCGATGTGCGGGCTAGAATTTTTAAGTTCTATCATGATAATTGCATTATTTGATATGTCTATGGAAATTTGGAACCTAATGTCATCACCACGCCCCTAACCCATTAACCACCATCTTTAGGGTGTTGAACTCAATGTTTGAGCATCATCTTTAGAGTGTGGAATTTAATGTGAGGGCGTCATTTTAGCATAGTGTCAATTTATAAAAATATGCATTTGTTGTTTCCTATGTAATCATGTGAGTTTGTTCGTGACATTACATGAGTAGGAGTTGAGATCTTGTAGTTTGTATGTGGTACTGGATGTATACAACACAATATTTCGTCTGCATTGAGAGGCCGTTGAAATTGTTTATCTTATCCTGATAAGCTTCTCTCATTTTCTCACTTGGTTCCAAGATACAACACCTCTTATTAATAATTTGTAAGATATAAATTTGACCATTGTTTGAATTGATAATGAAAATAGCATTTTAGTGGGTCAATGCTCACGGGTACCAAGTAAGAATTGACACTTCCTTCATTTTGCATGGAAAACACCTAAAAATATATGCTAAATTGGCTCTATATTTATCAGGCATGGTTTGTCCCAGAGGCAATATCATAGAGTAACCAATTATATTCAATAGAAGCATATTTTGTTAGTGTTACCTTCTATGCGTTGTGCTTGGTCACACCCGCCGCGATGGACAGTAGCTTCTTTATAAGAAACCTAACAGAATCATAAGTATTTATACCAATTATCCTGTAGCGTCACATTATCATACAAAAAGGTTTCCCTAAGCAGTGCCAAATTCTTACATTGGAAGATATGAACTAACACATGGAAATTCACATGCCAAGAATGTAGGTACAAAACAGATTACTCCCAGGTGGCAAATTTATCCACCAAAGAGTGGATCTTTTTAAGCTCAGAAACATTATGTTTAGAAAGTTAAGAACAAAAACCACTACAATAATTTTGGAACGGAGGGAGTAACAATTATATGTACATCGCCCTCATGGATGACATATAGATTATTCAGTGACAATCTGTAGAACCACAAAAAGTACATATTGTATTAACCATTCTAATAAGCAGTTGTACCAAAGGTTCAAAGCATAGCACTCCTTTGCTTCCCAATTACACCACTATGTGACTGAAGCAACCTACAATTAAACCATAAATTAATCATTTTATCCCAGAGTGCAAGCAGTAGCCTGTATCAAACAGAACAGAAATTTGACATTGTAATTTGATCTCAGAAGAAAATATTGGAAAAGTGATAAGAATTATAAAGACATGCTAGTTATATCTATGAGGGAACATTAGAGAGAGGAAAAACACTAAAGTGAGAAGAGATTGTGACAGGAAAGCATATTAAATTATTAATCAACGTTGGCATAAATCATTTTGTCTTCTGCATTGGCAAAAAAGGCATATACACAGATGTATGGAGTGCAGTGCACAATAGGTGCTCATAAATCAACCGAGTTAACATAATAATGGGTGTACTTCAGGACTGAGGAGTTCTATTTCTATCCTTTTGAATTTCTCTTCGTCCGTCGCCAGCGCCACATCGACAGTCCTATGAAGAATGTTTACATAAGAATAACTCACAAATCAATAGGTTACTTGCTTCTGTACAAGTCTCTAATTTACCATCAACGCAATAGCCTCAATCGCACATTATATAAGATAAATGTACACGACTACCTACCTTCGGTTGGAAACTCTGATTACCATGTTCTTTTGTTCCCTCGTTGAAACTGAAACTACGCTAACCTACACCATGATGGTCCCATAAACATCTCAAATGTTTTCAAATACCTAGATAACTCATCAAATTGTGGTAGAGTAAGATTCCAAGTAAGGGCATAACACTAAATTGTACATCTACAAGTAAATTACCAGGACGCTAAACAATTGAGCATGTGTGTTGTTGAAAATATGAGCAATTTACCGAATGATTTTATTAACAGAAATACTAGATAAAGCATGACTAGTATAGCAGTGATAAAACAAGCCATGTGATTTGACAAAGAGAAGGTAAATAACATGTGCATATATGAGCTAGAACCGATCATCTCTAGAGCAGACAGTAGATCAAGATGCATATATGAAGTAGAGGCTAACATGTCTAGGGCAAACACTAGAACAAGGAACTGTGACAGGACCTCTAACAAGAAAAACAAGAACACGTACGGGACAGCAGCAGGAGCAGAGGCACTGGACTTGGGGTCGACATCCTCGATGGCCATGTCGTCGAAGAGGTTGTCGACGTCGGGGAAGAAGTCATCGTTGGGGAAGCAGTCGTCGGAGTCCGCGGCGTCCGTGACGAAGAAGTCAGTAGTCGCGCGAAGCGCTCCCCAAAAACCTTATCACCCTTCTCCCGTACAGGACTCAAAGAGGTGCGGTTTCGGAGGCCTACTGTCCCGACCTGCGATGCACGCCGCAAGCCAGGATGAGGAAGATTGTAGCAGCAGCGCAGTGTTCAGGAACTTTGTGGCGAGAGGAAGAGGATCTTCTAGTGTATCTCTCTGGAGAGGAGCGACCTCTCTTATATAGGCACAGGAGAAGGAGGCGAGAGGGCAACGACAGGAGGCGAAACGAAGAGACGGAGATGAAGCGAACAGCCAGCAGCCGAAGGGCTGTACCGTTCGCATTCAAACTCCACTATCGCAAAAATCTTTTCAGCTTCTGTCTGACCTTTCGTATACCCGTAGTGCGTGGCCAAAATTTAGACATCGGCTCGGCTCATTCCCGCAACCCGCGGCGCGTCGTGACGAGGCGTGGCGTGGCGAGGCGGGCGGCGGAGGAGCGCGCGTGGATGTCCCTCCTGTTCTCATGCTCATACATATGTGGAAAGAACCTCCCTTATAAAGAGGTCCAACTCCCTCTAAACTAGCAATGTGGGACTAAACTTTTAGTTCCACCTCTTGCCTTGCACGAATGGGCTGCGTGGGCCTCTAGGATTTATTAGGAATTTCTGAAACTGCTATTGGGATGGCCCAAAATAGACAAAATTCCAGCAATCCCCCACCAGATCCCAGAGGCACACAAAATTTGCCTTTGGTTCCAAAACACTGTTTTATATACCGGTACTGCAGTGGAGGCTGTTAAGTTGAACTTCCACCTAGAACTCTATGCTACACTAGTAAGCAACTTGAACAGTGGACTGGGCCTTGAACTGCAAGTTTTCTGCGAATCTAGCTTCACACAAAGCCTTGACCGATACTAGGCTACCGTGGGTCTTCCCCGCGGGTGGAGCTTATGCGTCATACTTCGAGACCTTTCATGAGTTTACTAGAGAGAACCCTACTCTCATAGATTGCGACGTTTAACAATCAGACTCATATAGGTGCGTTCTTCAAAAGATGTTCTGCAGGACAACATCTCTGCTTAAATGGGCCACTTAGAACACATTAAGATATACATCAACCTGCCATGCAGTTTTAGGAGAGTATTGCATCTTCATGGAGTGGTATTGTTAACAGTAAGGATACTCTCCTCTCAGTTGATCAACAACTTGTCTTCCACATCTAATTCACGGGATCTTCGATCACAAAGAATAGGTTACCACTATGAACAACTCATATTGTGGATCTCATACCCATCTGCCTTGATGCATTATCTATCACATTATGTGATAGACCCTTAGTAAAAGGATCTGCCAGAATTTAGACGTTTGGATATAATCCAATGCAATAACTCCGGAGTTTCTCATTTTCCTGACAGACTTTAACCTTCTCTGAACGTGTCTTGATGACTTCATGTTATCCTTTGAGCTGCTCACTTTCGTGATCACAGTTTGATTGTCGCAATTCATAAGGATACCCGGTACAGGTTTCTCAACAACCGACAAGTCATTCAAGAGCCGGCGAAGCCAATCTGCTTCGACCGTAGTTGTATCTAGTGTTGTGAGTTCTGCTTCCATTGTTGACCTCGTTAAGATGGTCTGCTTTCAAGACTTCCAAGAAACAGCGCCACCTCCATGAGTGAATACATAACCGCTCGTGGCCTTTATCTCATCAGCATCTGAGATCTAGTTTGAGTCACTATACCCTTCAAGCACCTTTGGGTGCCCGGTGTAGTGAATTCCATAATTTGCAGTGCCTTTCAAATAACGCAAAACTCTCTCTAGAGCTTTCCAATGCACATCTCCTGGTTTTGAGACAAACCGGCTTAGTTTGCTAACAACAAAAGAGATGTCAGGTCTTGTAGCACCGGCTAAGTACATAAGCGAGCCAATAATCTGAGAATATTTCAATTGGTCTCTAGCAATTCTTCGATTCTTTCGAAGCAACACACTAGCATCATATGGTGTTGGAGAGGGCTTGCAGTCACTGTAGCCAAAGCGACTCAAGATCTTTTCCACATAGTGAGATTGAAGCAATGTAATCCCACCATCATCATCTCTCAACAACTTGATGTTCAGAATGACATCAGCCACTCCTAAACCCTTCATCTCAAAACAGCGAGATAGGAAATCCTTGACCTCCTTAATAACATTCAGATTTGTTCCGAAAATCAGTATGTCATCAACATACAAGCAAAGCATAACTCCCTCGCCCCCACCATGGCGATAGTACACACATTTGTCAGCTTCATTCACAACAAAGCCTGCAGCTGTTAAAGTTCTTTCGAACTTCTCATGCCACTGTTTGGGTGCTTGCTTGAGTCCATACATAGACTTCAGCAACTTGCACACTTTCCCTTCCTGACCATCTATTACAAACCCATCTGGTCGTTCCATATAAATTTCCTCGTCCAACTCTCCATTTAGGAAAGCAGTCTTAACATCCATTTGATGAACGAGAAGACCATGTGAGGCAGCTAGTGAAAGTAGAACTCGAATAGTGGCCAGTCAAGCCACAGGTGAGTAAGTATCAAAGAAGTCTTCACCTTCCTTTTGGGTATAACCCTTCGCCACGAGCCGAGCCTTGTACTTTTCAATAGTACCATCAGGCCTAAGCTTCTTCTTGAATACCCATTTGCGTCCTATAGGTTTGCACCCATAAGGACGATCAGTTATCTCCCAAGTTTCATTCGCCAAGATGGAATCCATCTCGCCACGAACTGCTTCCTTCCAGTAGTCAGCATCTTCAGATGCATAGGCCTCTGAAATAGAACTGGGAGTGTCATCTATGAGATACACAAGAAAATCATCACCAAAGGACTTTGCAGTACTCTGTCTCTTGCTCCTAGTAGGAACTTCATTGTTCTCCTCCACAGGACTTTCAAAGTGTTCCATCGAAATGGCAGGTTCAGTAATTGTAACTGGTTCCTGATTCGATGAACTAGGCATCTCCTGATTAGATGAGGTAGCCATATCCTTCATGGGAAAGATATCTTCAAAGAAAGTCGCATCACTCGTCTCCATGATCGTACCGACATGCATGTCAGGTACCTCAGATTTTACAACCAAGAATCTATAGCCAATGCTATGAAAAACATATCCCAGGAAAACACAATCCACAGTCTTTGGTCCAAGCTTCCGCTTCTTTGGAATTGGAACATTGACTTTCGCCAAACAACCCCATGTTCGTAGATAAGAGAGTTTTAACCTTTTCTTCTCCCATTCCTCGAATGGAGTTATCTCTTTATTCTTTGTGGGAACTCGGTTTAGGACATGACATGCCATCAATATAACCTCCCCCCACCATGCCTTGGAGAGACCCGATGTGTCTAACATGGCGTTAACCAAATCAGTTAGAGTACGGTTCTTTCTTTCAGCCACCCCATTTGACTGAGGTGAATAGGGAGGCATCCTCTCATGGATTATACCATGTTCCGCACAAAAAGCATCAAATTCATTGGAAAAATACTCTCCACCATGGTCGGACCTAAGCCTCTTGATTTTTCGATCAAGTTGGTTTTCCACTTCAGCTTTATAGATCTTGAAAAAGTTCAAAGCCTCATCCTTATATTTCATAAGATACACACGGCAGTATCTAGTGGAGTCATCAATTAACGTCATGAAATATTTCTTTCCACCTTTTGTCAAAAAACCATTCATTTCACATAGATCTGAATGTATGAGCTCTAGTGGTGCAAGATTTCTCGTTTCCGCAGTCACATGAGACTTACGAGGTTGCTTAGCTTGCACACACACTTGACACTTAGATCCCTTGACAGTGGTGAAACTAGGGATTAAGTTTAACTTCGCTAGTCGCGATATGCAACCAAAGTTAACATGACAGAGACGTGAATGCCACACATTTGATTCACTATTGTTGCAAACATGATTAACAATTTTATTGCAAACGTCTGATAAGGATAAACAAAACAGGCCTCCTGACTCATAGCCTTTACCAACAAAGGTTCCATACTTGGAAATTACAAATTTATTCGACTCAAAGACAAGCTTGTAGCCATCTCTACACAGAAGAGACCCGCTAACAAGATTTTTATTGACGAAGGGGACATAATGCATGTTCTTCAGCCGCACGATCTTCCCCGAAGTAAACTTCAGATCGACCATGCCAACACCACGAACAGAAGCACTTGAACCGTTGCCCATCAGCACGGTTGAAGTCCCTGCGGTCTGATAAGACGAAAGCATGGAAATATCACCGCATACATGCACATTAGCACCCGTGTCAATCAACCAATCAGGAGAATGACATACTGAAAGAATAGTGGGAAATATACCATACCCAGCATCCTTCATGTCAGTGTCTCCAATGACAACATTAGCGGTCTTGCCGCCTTTCCCAGGATGACGCTTGTCATAGCGATTAGGGCAACTAGGAGCCCAATGATCAGGATCCCCACACACATGACAAACACCTTTCTTCTTGTCATTCTTCTTCTTGAAGTTCGTGTGCTGCACAGCCTTGTTCTTCCCATCAAACTTTGTTTTACCATCAAACTTGCCCTTGTTCTTGAACTTGTGGGGCTGGAAGTTCTTCTTCTGTACCAGATTGGCACTAGAACCTCCCTCAATACCTCGAGCACGGTTGTCCTTTGCTCTTGCCTTTTCTTCCACATCAAGAGTACCAATGAGATCCAGAACGGAAAACTCCTGCCTCTTATGCTTCAGTGAGGTAGCAAAGTTCCTCCAAGTGGGAGGAAGCTTAGTGATGATACCTCTGGCAATAAACTTGTCCGGTAGGATATAATTGAAGTGCTCAAGTTCTCTAGCAAATGACTGTATCTCATGAGCTTGCTCAACCACGGAGCGCTCTTCAGTCATCCTGTAGTCATAGAATTGCTCCATGATGTACAGCTCAGTGCCAGCATCCGAGACCCCAAACTTGGCCTCGAGTTCGTCCCACATATCTTTTCCATTATCAATTGACGCATAAGCATCAACTATGTTCTCACCAAGAGCACTCAAGAGAGCAGCCTTAAACAACGGCAACTTGGAAGGGGAAATCGACGAATAGCTTTGAAGAGAAAATGTCGATTGAAAACATTGAGGAAAGACAACAAAGACTTCGCACGAGTAGGATGGATACTCGACTACGAACTCCGGTTCTGAGAAGAAGAAGGGTGGGCGGGTGGGAAAAACAAGGACAACTTCGGACAAGGAAACAACATCGGAAGAGAAATAACTGAGGACTGATCTCGCAAAAGATG
Organism: Triticum aestivum; assembly: GCF_018294505.1. Taxonomy (NCBI): domain Eukaryota; kingdom Viridiplantae; phylum Streptophyta; class Magnoliopsida; order Poales; family Poaceae; genus Triticum; species Triticum aestivum. The sequence continues at coordinate 81,274,337 of NC_057799.1, forward strand.
ACGAGGACCGAAAACACTCGAAGAGAAATGCGCCGGATTGAAAAGAGGATGGACAACGAACGAAAACTAACCGCGAGATCCTGAAGAAAAATTTGAAGGGGAAGAGAAGTAATTCAAAACACCTACGTCAAGATTCTTCACCAGAGCGACGAAGGGGCAGAGGAGTAAAAAGAATTCCTACTCTCCGATATAACTAGACTCCGAATTTTTTTTCTTCTAGACTCAACAACGGCCAAACTACACGATCAAATCAAGGGGGGCTCCTAGGGTCGGTCGAGGCTCTGATACCAACTTGTCACGCCCAAGATGCGACCCTATCCTATAGGAACTCGAAGGTCCCACCAAGGATAGAAGCGCATCTTGAAGACACTTTTGCAAGGTGGATATCATTACATCAACATTAGATAATATTAGGGGATACATACAAAGCATACAAACGCCGCAAGAATACATCAATACATCATACATAAGATCAACATCCGACTACGGACGAAACATAAACAGAAACTCGAATGACATCCACCCTGCTAGCCCAGGCTGCCGACCTGGAACCTATCCCCTGATCGAAGAAGAAGCAGAAGAAGAACTCCAAACAAGTAACATCGCTCTCGCGTCATGGTCATCGCAAAACCCTGTACCTGCAACTGGTGTTGTAGTAATCTGTGAGCCACGAGGACTCAGCAATCCCATTACCATGGGTATCAAGACTAGCAAAGCTTAATGGGAAAGGAATGGATAAGGTGGTGAGGTTGCAGCAGCGACTAAGCATGTGTGGTGGCTAACTTACGCAAATGAGAGCGAGAAGAGAAGCAAAGGAACGGTCGTCAACTAGTAACGATCAAGAAGTGATCCTGAACTCCTACTTACGTCAAACATAACCCAGAAACCGTGTTCACTTCCCGGACTCCGCCGAGAAGAGACCATCACGGCTACACACGCGGTTGATGCGTTTTAATTAAGGTCAAGTGTCAAGTTCTCTACAACCGGATATTAACAAATTCCCATCTGCCACATAACCGCGGGCACGACATTCGAAAGATAATACCCTGCAGGGGTGTCCCAACTTAGCCCATTATAAGCTCTCACGGTCAACGAAGGATATTCCTTCTCCCAGGAAGACCCGATCAGTCTCGGAATCCCGGTTACAAGACATTTCGACAATGGTAAAACAAAACCAGCAAAACCGCCCGAATGTGCCGACAAATCCTGATAGGAGCTGCACATATCTCGTTCTCAGGGCACACCGGATTGTCCAAGCTTCCGGTAGGCCAGCCCAGAGTTGCCCCTGGTGGCCACCGGCGACTGACAGGTTGGACCAACACTCGAAGGAGCACTGGCCCGGGGTGGGGGGGTAAATAAAGATGACCCTCGAGAGCGCGACTCCCAAGGGAAGAAGGCTAGGTGAGGCAAATGTAAAACCAAGGTTGAGCCTTGCTAGAAGAGTTTTATTCAAAGCGAACTGTCAAGGGGGTCCCATAAATCACCCAACCGCGTGAGGGACGCAAAATCAAGGAACATAACACCGGTATGACGGAAACTAGGGCGGCAAGAGTGGAACAAAACACCAGGCATAAGGCCGAGCCTTCCACCCTTTACCAAGTATATAGATGCATTAATAATATAAGAGATATTGTGATATCCCAACATAAACATAATCCAACATGGAGCAATCTTCATCTTCACCTGCAACTAACAACGCTATAAGAGGGGCTGAGCAAAGCGGTAACATAGCCAAACAACGATTTGCTAGGAAGGGTGACAAAGGTTAGAGGTTCATGGCAATTTGGGAGGCTGGAGGAGCAAGTGAATAGGTAGCGCAACACTAATAGCGATAGAACGAAGCAACTACCATAGCAATGATAGTAATGAGATCCAAGGTGACGGTCATCTTGCCTGAAATCCCGCTAGGAAGAAGAACGATTCCATGAAGAAGGTGCAGTCACGAAGACGAACAAATCCTCACGATCGCAACGAAACGGGAACTATCGAGAAGAAGCACACAACAAGGTAAACACACCACACATGAACAAAGCATGAAGCTCAAACAAGTATGATGCATGACAAGGCTACATGACGCTACACACGGCAAGAGAGGATGCATACAAGACCAACACATCAAAGCAAGTTTAAATGAGGCCGGAACTAACATATAACAAATCCGGTGAGTCCTCATATGCAAATTTCGAAATTGGTTCAGAACTGAACAAGCATTAGGTTGAAGTTGGTAAACAGCAAGTTAAAGAGTACCATGATGATCTACATGAAATTCTAGTCAAGTTACATATAAAGTTCATTAGATTCGGAGCTACGGCCTAGAAGATAAGAGCAAAACAAGTTAAACATGGCATTGGTGCAAAAATGCATTCAAACATCAAACAAACACCTCAAAACAAGGATGCAACATGATAATATGAGACTACATGCAAAACTAAGCAAGTTTCATATAGAGCATGCTCGAAACGGAGCAACGGTGCAACACATACACTCCAAACAAGACATAGCAACAATCTGTCCAAAACAGCAACTATGAATCTAGCAAGCATCAAAACAATATGCTACAACAACTCAACATGAAAACAAAAGGCATGGACATGATGTACAGGTAAAGCACAACAAAACATGAACACTGAGATATCTCCAGAAATCACTAGAACATGCTCAAAAGGACATGGCAAGATTGCAAATAATAACAGGTTCACAGACTTGGCACAATTACTGGACATGGCAGAAATAACGTCAGGTTGCAATGTTTAGAGCACGAAATCAACATGCTACCGGAACTTAACATGGCAAAACAAGGCATGAAATGAATCTACTACATGCATATGACAAAAGTCCGTTACTGATCATAAGCCAAAAGGGCACAGAAGATATGATGACAACCATGTAAACATAGCAAGTTTCGTTATCCGGTTTCAGACTTAGCAGAAAACAGAGCATGGCAGAAACAATAATATGAAGGCATCTTGGTGAGCTTGATGCACTCATCACAAAGCAATGCATGACAAAACAAGCATACCTACAGCAAGATGATATGTTTATGAAGCTATCCATGGCAAGAGCAAGTATATAGCATGTATGAAACAACTGCAACAAGCTTAGCAAAATTGAATAACACGTAAACAATCTGCCAGGAACATTTTATAGCAAAAGTAGAGCAAGATTGAGACATGCTATGGCACTCCATAATTTCAAACAAGGGCAGGAATGGATCCACTACAACAATATCTAAAAATATCCTTATTGAACATCTCCAAAATATGTATGGATCCCTCTGTAGTATCAAGTTTACATGGCAACAAAATAACAGCAGTCAAAGACTTAGAGAAATCACTAAGTCCCTGAAAACAGAAACATTACGGGGCCTAGTTTGCATGCTTGTGCTAGTCACCACAGAGATCACAAAAATACATGGCATACACCCTGTAAAGATGGCATGGCATACAACAAAACACATGTAGAGCTCATGCCCATAAGATGCACAGATTAAATGATACAAAAATAACAAATCTCCAAGTTCTGATAAGTAACAGCAGATAACAGCAAATAGCACTCTTGCATCAGAGGTTTGGGTATCAAGATGGACTCAAATGAACATGGTGCAATGGAACAAAATGTAGAGCATCACGAGACGAACAATTGGATATATTACACGCGCGAAACGGAGCTACATGCAGAGAGTTATGGCATGATGAAAAATGCACCAGAATGTAAAAGTTTCCAGACTTGGTGAAATTTTGAGGGGGGCTCGGGGTCAACCTTCGGCGTTGACCAGAACCAGATCGGGCTAGGGTTCGGCTCGGGCTCGGGCCGGAGCTCCGGCGAGCGGCGCGGACCGGCGCGGAGGGAGAGGAGACGGCGAGGAGGAGGACCGCGGCGGCGGCGGCGGCGCGCCGGCGACCGGAC
>NC_057799.1:81278661-81297400 GCF_018294505.1 Triticum aestivum
GGGACGGCGCGGGAGGCCAAGTGGCGCGCTGCGGTTGGTGCGGGAGGCGGCGATGGACGCGTCCGGCGGTGGGGCGGACATGTCCGGCGCGGTGGGAGGAGATGGGCTAGGGTTAGGGGGGTTTCATCCGCGAAAATGGAAGGGGAGGACCTATTTATAGATAGAGGGAGCTAGGAGAGTCCAAACGAGGTGCGGTTTTCGCCCACGCGATCGTGATCGAATGACCCAGAGCATGGGGGAGACTTAGAAGGGTTTTGGGGCTGTTTGAAGGGGATTTTGCTGCAACACACAAACGGACTTTGCGGTTACCCGGTTAACCGTTGGAGTACCAAACGACCTCCAAATGGAACGAAACTTGACAGGTGGTCTACCGGTGGTATCCCAAGGCCACTTTGCAAGACTCGGTCCATTCCGAGAACGTTCAACACTCGCTCACGAAAATAAGACAAGAGGGGAGCGCTGGAGGAGGTGGGAGTGCCGGATTGTAAAACGGACAACGGGAAAAATGCTCGGATGCATGAGACGAACACGTATGCAAATGCAATGCACATGATGACATGATATGAAATGCAGATGATGACATGGCAAAGTGCGACACGCAAGCAAATGACATGGCAACAACGACGAATAACTGGCAGACACCTGGCGCATCGAATCCGGGGCGTTACACCTGTTGAGCATCTTGCTCTCCTTCAGGTTTGCCAAGAGTGGCGTCGTATTAACTCATGGTTTGAAACCATAAGACTGCTCTCACGCGCCACCTCTTATAGTGGATACCCTCAAACATAGGAGGTCTCATGGAAGCAGCAAAACCACTTGGGGTAAATTGCCTATCATAAGGTTTTTGGATTGTTGAAAATATGAGCAATTTACCGAATGATTTTATTAACAGAAATACTAGATAAAGCATGACTAGTATAGCAGTGATAAAACAAGCCATGCGATTTGACAAAGAGAAGATAAATAACATGTGCATATATGAGCTAGAACCGATCATCTCTAGAGCAGACAGTAGATCAAGATGCATATATGAAGTAGAGGCTAACATGGCTAGGGCAAACACTAGAACAAGGAACTGTGACAGGACCTCTAACAGGAAAAACAAGAACACGTACGGGACAACAGCAGGAGCAGAGGCACTGGACTTGGGGTCGACATCCTCGGTGGCCATGTCGTCGAAGAGGTTGTCGACGTCGGGGAAGAAGTCGTCGTTGGGGAAGCAGTTGTCGGAGTCCGGGGCGTCCGTGACGAAGAAGTCAGTAGTCGCGCGAAGCGATCCCCAAAAACCTTATCACCCTTCTCATTCAAACTCCACTATCGCAATTTAGACATCGGCTCATTCCCACAACCCGCGTCGTGGCGAGGCGTGGCGAGGCGGGCGACGGAGGAGGAGCGCACGTGGATGTCCCCCTTGTTCTCATGCTCATACATATGGGGAAAGAACCTCCCTTATAAAGAGGTCCAACTCCCTCTAAACTAGCAATGTGGGACTAAACTTTTAGTTCCACCTCTTGCCTTGCACGAATGGGCTGCGTGGGCCTCTAGGATTTATTAGGAATTTCTGAAACTGCTATTGGGCTGGCCCAAAATAGACAAAATTCCAGGATGTGTAACTAAAAATAAAATTGTTTTTCTACATCCAATTGAGGTGCTATGCAAGAACACTAAGTAATTGAGCATAAGTAAATCAAAACAGCATGTAATCTAGAACGAATCATACATCTGCAATTATTTAATCATCAAAATATCATTAGTAGGCAACTAACAGGTTCATGTCAGGCGGGTGAACATCTCAAACCCCTTCCTCGCGACCCCCGCGTCGCCCCTCACGGGCGACACAGGGGAAACCTAGCCGTCGGCGCCGGTAGCCCGCCCCCTCCGCTCAAACCCCGCGTCGCCGCTGCCGGAGGGCCCGCCGGCGAAGCCGCGCCGGTCCCTGGGATGGCGGCGGCGGGGCACTTCCGCTCTCAACATCACACCCCGCGGCTACATCACCCCTCCACCCCTGAGATCTGGTTCCAGCTAGCCGGGCTGCGGCGGGGCGGATCGCCTCCTCCACCACGACGAGCTGGAGGAACCCCGTGATGGCTCCAGATGAAATCTGGCGGACCACCCTCTCATGGCTCCAGATCGGATCTGGCTGACCATCCCCTGTCCATGGTCTGTGTGTCACAGCGTGCCTTTGGCAGAGGGTTGAAGATTCGTGGCGGTTCTCTGTCGACACTACTCCGGTCCCCCGCCCACTCCCTCGATCGGTGGTGGTGGTTCTGGCGTCGTGGTTGCTGTCGCAACGTTGCTCGTTCCACTGCGGCAGCTACTTTTGGCGGTGCATCTTTCATGACATTGCTCCGACCATGACGGTCTCTGGACATGTGGGGTTGCCGCGATGAGGTGGCCTTTTGCGTGTGCGGTGCGGGCCGCTGTCGTTGCGATCCTGAGTTGATGGTGGTGATTTAGATCAAATTGGCCAGACGGTGGTGACTGCTGACTGTTCTGCAGTGACTTCCTATGGATCCACGACAGCGAGGTTATCGAAAAGACTTCAGGAGGTGTTATCTCTTGATCCGGTGGATGACTTTCTGTGGTGTGTTACAAACTATGGACAACGACTTGACGCACAAGGATGTTTTGTGGGGCGGCGGCGGTCAAATTGTAGCTGCCGGTATTGCGGAAAAGTGGTGGCGACAACACATGGGTGGCTTTGATGGTGGTGTTTGAGCACCTGGTCTCGAGCTCCGGGGTGAAAGCCTAGGTCAGACCCGAGTGGTCATACCTGGCAATGGCGATGTTTTCTATGTCGTTACCTTGTTGGAGGCATTGTTCGGATATGTTCAGACTATCTTTCAGGGTGAAAACTTTGATTCCGGCCTTTGTGGTTGGATCCGGCAATGGCGGCGCTTGAGTGTCGCTTCCTTCTTAAAGGCGTTGCTGTTGAAGAACATCGGCCTCCATGTGATGTCAATGGTTGGTGCGGATATGGTCTTAGTTGTAGTTTGTCCATTGCTGATCTGATCGCTTTGGAGTTTTTTTTCCTTTTTATTTTCTCTACTCCACGCCTTTGCATAGCTTTTGGTCTTCTGACCTTGCTAGTTATTGGCATTTTTATTTTTTTGGTGTGTGTTGGGTTGACTGTGTGCATTTTAATTATGCAGAGGCCGGATGTGTGCTCATATTTTATCTCCTCAATGCTCCATTTGAGCCAATAAAACTCACCCTTTATCGAAAAACAGGTTCATGTCAGATGGACCAACCTCGTGCTTCATGGGATCATGATGGCGATGCTATTGAAGAGCTCGGCCAGAAAATCTCCAGGCTCGTATCGCTACCATGCCCGCGCAGCCACGCTTTCGTTGCTGGCTCGTTCCTCGACCCTTCATGTTTTGCTTATTTCACCGGTTCGTTCGTCAATTCTGTTGCCTCTTTAGGTGCCATGTGTCATCGGCGGCGAGGATGCCATGAGTATCTAATTACACTGAGTTGCAAACTCTTCCTAGCAATATCAACATGCAGACATGGACTATATATGCATCAGTACGTATGTACTCCCTCCATTCCAAAATATAAGTCTTTTAAGAGATTCCAATAAGGGACTACATACGGAGCAAAATGAGTGAATCTACATTCTAAAATATGTCTATATACATCCGTATGTAGTCTCTTAGTGAAATCTCTAGAAAGACTTATATTTAGGAACGGAGGGAGTAGATTGGAAATTTGGAATATGACATATCGATGCATACCTTTGCATGCAGACTTGGCGCTTTTTTCTTATGGATGCATGCAGACCTGGAACTGGTAATGCTGCTAATGCATCAGCATATATATATAGAATACCTATGCATACCTTGCATCAGCATCATAGCTAGCAAGCTAGCACGGCCGTAATTTAGGCCAACGCTGTGCCGTAAAGACCAGGACAGTAGCGATGCGCTTGACTATGACGTAGAAAAGGAGTTCATATTCACCTAGGAACTATACAAAATTTTCTTCCTGGCGGAGCTCCCGAAGAAGACTTACGGCCACACAGATCAGAGGGCTGGCAGCACAAGGACGATCACGGAGAGGTCAAGATCCACACATGGAAGAGAAAATGTTAGAAAATAACATGTTCCTTCCTTCTTCCGGCCGGCCGGCCACAACGTCCATGATCCTCTTCTCCTACAGGAAAACATATCCGTATCGTGACATGATCTGAACATGGAAATACATCTCTCAAAATTAACATAAAGTATGAGAAAATACACTTTCTGCTACTCATTATTCTCTGCCATGATGTATATATATCATGTCAGGCAAGGATGCATGTAGGTTGGATAAGACTTAACAGTTTCATCGACAGAGGGTTTCTTACAGGAGTGTTGAGATTTATGGCAACTGAAACACTAACTATATTTTTTTCTTCTATTTCACTTAATTTCATTAATTAAGAATCACTCTGCATTGTCCCTTTTACGTAGAATTTATAGCGAAGGGAAAATAAGTTGGTGCTGCTAATGCCATAATCGTCCCGTCGAATAAACTACCTTGAGACACTGCATGCTATAACACTCAATGTATCGACTTCATTTTTCCCCAAATTTTTATTGATATATATATAATTCCCTGGATCCAATCAAGGTACATACTGGATGTAGTCATAGCCTAGTGTTGGGATCGTTTCGTGTCTCCCTAACGCCTTGAGTTTGACTGGGATTCTATGTCTCACATATTCTCTATTGATATATTGCCCCAAGGCTCCTCCACCTCTTTCCTCAAGGTATATACGTATAGAAAGTTAAAAGAATAAACAATAATCACACAATTACCTTCTAAAGCTGGCACACCAGCAACTCCTTGCTATGCGACCGGGGACATGAATAACGGGTGGATGGCTAGATGCAGCATGTATTTCACGAACTGTTGAGGAAGGAGATACACACATGCATGAAAAGCGAGCAGCTCTCTTATGTACATCAATAAATCTGCTACCATCACGTTGACTTCATCATGATTTGGGCAGCCGCCATGCAGCTTCTCTGCCAGTTACCTGAACCAATCAGCAGCACATCCATGTAAATCTAGTGATGTTGAGGTCATGGTTCGTCCGACCGCCTGGCGCAATCGTCTCTGCTATGTACGTCATCCCATCTGCATCCACATAAATCTAGCAACAATGAGATGATGATTTGGCCAGCCGCCAACGCAATCTTCTATGCTACGTAGGTCAACCAATCTGCCAGCCCATCCACGTAATTCTGGTGGCTATGAGATTTGATGATTTGGGCAGCCGCCGGTGCTATCTTGACTCTGTACGTCACACAAATCAACGTGGTGGAGATCGAGGGGAAATCGATGGGACGCCGGACATGCGTGCGAGGAATTGGAGAGGTTCAAATCAACCTGGTAGAGATTGAGGGGAACCCCGTGGGACACCGGACGTGCGTGCGAGGGATTGGAGAAGACTACATGGTTGTAGATGTTGGATAGGGTTTCTCGTAAAAACATTGAAACTTTCTTCTCTTTTAGTCGTTCGCCGTGTAGGTACGAGGACGGGAGCGTGAGGTTGAGATCTGCTTTTTTTAGTTTCATGTTGAGACCTAAATTTTTGTAGGGGTTGAGATCTAATTAAAACATGGTATTTGTTTTAGGGGATAAAACATGTTTTTTTGGAGGGAATAAAACATGTTTTTTTGTTAATCTATCAGATAACTTCCATGCACTCCTATCTAAGTTGTCACGTGCAATTCGAAAAAAAGTCTCAGGTCCACCATGTGATGTTACGCAGATTGTACGGTCACGGTTTCATAATTTAAGAGATCCTCTGTATTAACGGTTGGTATTTTCTAATTAATGTGGGATTTTACGGTATTTCTCTTGCTTCTGGTTAACCCGTTAATTGCTTTTTACATATAATAGATTCCCTTCAATAACCTATTTTCTTGCTCAAGTGTAACTTGGCTAAGAGAATCATTAGTGGAATCAAGAGAACTACTAGAAGCAACAACATTGGATTTAACATGATTATTGTTACTACTAGAAGAAGAATCTTTCTTGTTCTTGTAGCTAGATTTCACTTGTGGCATGTAAGTAGACAAGAGTAAATGCTTGGCAATGTAAGAAGAACTTTTCTTATGAAGATCATCATTGATTGTTTTTAAGAACCCATGCTCTTGCTCAAGGTTGAGCTTTTCAAAGCGTAGCTTCTCATAAGTCTTTAAAAGCTCTCGATGATCTTCTAAGGTAGTTTAATGAGCTAACTTAAGAGTGTTTGGTTCTTTAGTTAGATGCTCAATCTCCTTCGTATCATCGTCATTCATTTTATCTTGATTAGCATGATTAAGATCAAGTTGGTCATAGTTTTCATCACTAGAGTTGTCAACAAGTAAATCATCATCACCTAGAAAATCATCTTCATCACTATTGAAATCAACATACTCGGGGTGTGATACCTTTGGGCCTTTAGCCATGAAGCATTTTCCAATTCCTTCATTTGGTGAGTCAAATATGTCATAGGAGTTGGCTGACACAAGTGCTAGACCTGCAACACTTTCATCTTGAGTATATTCTGAGTCGGAGTGATAACTTCTCTCGGAGTGATGGTCGGAGTCGGAGCCGGACACCCATTCACCAACGTGAGCTTGATGTCTTCGTTTTGTGTAGCTCCTTGATGACTTGTCCTTCCTTTACGAACCCTTGCTTTTGCGAGAGGTTCTTCGTTCATAACGATCATCTCTACTCCTTCTCTCTTTTGGAGGTGATTCTTCTCTTCTACTTCTGATTTTAGGCGAGTCTTCTCTTCTTTTGTAGGGAGCCGTACACTCATTGGAGTACTGTCCGGGTCTTCCACAATTGTAGCAATTGTGCTCACGACTAGAAGATCTTTTGTCATTGTAGGACCTTGACTTGGAACTTCTTTCTTTGCTTCTACTCTTGTAGAACTTGTTGAAATTCTTCACCATTAGGCTCAACTCCTTATTGAAGGCTTGTTTCTCACTTGATGATGCAGGAGCATCACATGAGGCTTTGTAAGCACCACTAGACTTGTTGTGAAGCTCTTCTTATCCTTGAGTGACATCTCATGAGCAACAATTCTTCCAATGACTTCCGTTGGCTTGAGATCTTTGTAATTGAGCATCATTTGGATCAATGTGCACATGGTATCATATTTTCCATCCAAGGCTCTTAGGATCTTCTTGATGATGAATCTGTCGGTCATCTCTTCACTTCCTAAGCCGGCAATCTCATTTGTGATGAGAGCAAGCCTAGAGTACATTTTAGCGACACCTTCAGCATCCTTCATTTTGAACTTCTCAAGCTGACTTGGATTCCTTGACGGAGTCGGTACCTTCGTGCATATCAATCAAAGTATCCCAAATTTCCTTTGCATTCTCAAGACGGCTGATTTTGTTGAATTCTTCGGGGCACAATCCGTTGAAGAGGATATCACAAGCTTGAGCATTGTATTGCAGCATCTTCAACTCTTCCGCGGTAGCTTCACGGTTGGGTTCTCTCCCATCAAAGAATTCACCTTGAAATCCAATACACACAATAGCCCAAACGGCGGGGTTATGTCCAAGAATATGCATTTTCATCTTATGCTTCTAACTAGCAAAATTAGTACCATCAAAGTAAGGACCTCTACGGTGGTAATTTCCCTCGCTAGATGCCATACTCTCCTAGGTTTTGAAACCAAGGCTATGATCACCAAAGCTATGGAAATCAAGGCAAATGGAGACCAAAGCTCTGATACCACTTGTAGGATCGAAAGTATTTCTAGAGGGGGGTGATTAGACTACTTGACCAAATAAAAATCTAGCCTTTTCCCAATTTTAAGTTTTGGCAGATTTTAGCAACTTAACACAAGTCAAGCAATCAACCTACACATGCATTCTAAGAGTATAGCAGTGGAATGTAAATCATTGCATATGAAGGTAAAGGGAAGGAGTTTGGAGGGAGCAAACACAATGTAGATACGGAGATTTTTGGCGTGGTTCCGATAGGTGCACTACAAAACAAAATACACTTCCATGATGATACGTGTTTGTCACAGTAGGTCACGTTTTTTGTCATGCATGTACATCCATGAAGATTTTATGACAGAATCAAGATAGTCATACCTGTGCTGTCGTAGAAGTGTTCCATGACATTACCAAAATTATCATCACGGAAGTGTCCACTTGCATGACGATAAATCACGCGTCATAGAAGTGCTTTCGTCAAGGGTGACCGACACGTGGCATCGACCGTAACGGGTCACCGTTAAGCTATTGGGTCCGGTTTTGGATCCGATAACCCGTTAACAGCCCGGACCAATGGGGATTTTCCACGTGTAAAATTCTCATTGGCCGGAGGAAACACGTCTTGGCTCAACGTTTGGACAGATGTCATCCACTCATTGGACAGGAGGCGCCTACGATACGTCGACACATGGCACGATCCAACAGAGGCCTATTCCGGTGAAAAGGCCGGCCCAGCTAAAGGCTCACCATGTTTTTTCCGAGACTAGTGGGCTGGCCCATTAACAACCTGCCATGTTTTGGGTCAAATTGAGGCCCATATGGAAGTGCAACTATCCCTGGGTGGTTTTGGTAATTACTAACAACATATAGCTCATTGAACTAATGCTATTTCAAGATAAATATTTCAGGAAAGTTCAATGATTGGCATGGCATGGATTAGGAATGTGGACCCCTCAAAATGCTAAGGACAAAAGATTGGCTCAAGCTCTAAAGCTAAAGACTCTACATTTTCATTTTAGTGATCCAAGATCACATTGAGTCCATAGGAAAGCCATGTCAGGACCCCGATTCTAAGTCACACCGATCTAGCCTGTAACACCTCATATCACTTTGCGGCCTCATGCACGGTATTCCCACGGGTGTCGCCTTACCATGGCCCGGGACCGTTTGCGCCTTTTGGCTCACGTATATGGTAGTGTCGCTAGCATCCATATGACAGAGAACCCGGGCCGACATGACTAGTCGTGAACCCAAAGTGGCACTAACTTACGGGGACAGGCATACATGAATCAACATCGAGCATGTCGGTCAGCAGCGTGTGAATCCGGGCTGTAGCACTGGGCTAACAGGACTCCGGGAACCCGGGCTGTAGCAGGCTAGGAAGGACTCCGGATGTCACCGCGTGACATTTCCCCGAAGGGACAGACACAGGAACGAAGTGAATCACATGTCGGCCAGTCAAGTGTTCCGGAGTAGTAGTGCTGGGCTAGCAGGACTCCGGTGAACCGGGCTGTAGCGGACTACTATGGCTCATGGAAGCACAAGACTACATTTCCCCATAAGAGAGGCTACCAAGGATAAACAACTAGATTGTCGGATCCCACACATACCAAGCATTTCAATCATACACACAATATGCTCGATATGTGCAAATACAACATGGCATCACAACAAGACTCTACGACTCAGAGTATTTACTCATTGGGCTCCGAAGAGCCAGATATTACAAACATGGGTCTGATAACCCAACATTCAGAGCATACAAGTCAAAACACATGCGGAAGCTTAACATGTCTGAGTACAGACAACTACAGATGAAGAAGGTTGAGAAGCCTGACTATCTACAAGATCCTGCCGAGGGCACAAGATCGTAGCTGAGGTAACAAGCTAAACGCCGAAGTCCACACGGAACTACTAGCGAGACTGAAGTCTCTCCGCAAAACATAAATTAAGCAAACGTGAGTACAAATGTACCTAGCAAGACTTACATCGGATCTAGCTACATATGCATCAGTATCAATAAAGGGGTGGTGGAGTTTAATTGCAGCAAGCCAGCTTTGACTCGGTGGCTATCCTAAACTACGACTGCAAGTAACTCTTTTGAGGTGGCACACACGAGTCCACATATTCACCATATCAATACACCACTATGGATCCGCTCCCGTCTCCCTACGAGAACGCCATCCATAGCACTCACGCTTATCTTGCGAGTTTTAGGGTATCCACTTTCACTTGTCTATGAACTGTACATGCAACCCAGAAGTCCTTTTCCGCGGACACGACTATTCGAATAGATGATGTTAACCCTGCAGGGGTGTACTTCTTCACACACGCTCTCGCCACTTACCACCATGTACACATCGTGTATCTCGGCAACCTTCAAGCGGAAGCCTGGCGAGGGAATCAGCCACGACCTGACTAACCACACAAGTCTCTCGTCCAGGTTTATCGCCTATTCGGGTTCCATCCGCAAGGAGATCCGGCCGGGGTGTCGCTCACGGCCCCAAACGATGTGTACAGGGTTCCAAGCCCACCAAACGAGCGACGCTTGGAATACCCGGCCACGGTGCCTAGTCTGTCCCAAGCCCACGTGTACCGGGTGCCACTTGGTAGACTACTAACACTACCTACAAACACCAGAAACTAGTTGCAACTCCTAGACAGAGATCATGTTGATTAATAAGTCGAGAGGGGTCGAGTTACCGGAACCCAATGTGTGGTAGTAACTATTCATGGATCACAAACACAGAACTCAGTTCCTAAGAACGGCTTCAATGAGACAACCCACCATGTACTCCTACATGGCCTCTCACCAATACCTTTACCAAATCGTGTTCACACACTTAGCTCACAACAGTAGGACATGTTCACACACCTCTAATTCATCCCCGATGAATCATACCTGACTCAACTCTAGGCAGTAGCAGGCATGACAAACAAGCATGAATGAGTAGGCACATCAGGGCTCAAACAACTCCTACTCATGCTAGTGGGTTTCATCTATTTACTGTGGCAATGACAGGTCATGCAGGGGAAAAGGGTTCAGCTACCGCAACATGTAACAGTTGAAACGGTGTTGTCCTAATGCAGTAAAAGAGAGCAGGAGCGAGAGAGCGGGATTGTATCGGAATGAACAAGGGGTTTTTGCTTGCCTGACACTTCTGAAGATAGTATAGCTCTTCATCGGTGTCATCGAACTCATCGTCGGAATCACGTCTATCGAGAGGGGGCAAACACCGGCAAACAAGGAAGAACACAATCAATGCAATGCACAATATGATGCATGATCATGACATGGCAATATGCTGTGGTTTGAGCTAATGCAACTGGCAGCAAGTTAAATGGAGTTGGTTTGAATCTAAGATTCAAATTGAAACTCCATATATGACATTTCAAATGCCATTAATTCAAATTGTTGTATACAGCAGCTTTAAGTTGTTCAAACATGCATGATAATGCCATAAACAGATTCTTTGGATTTTTCTGGTCATCTTTCATATATAATTTATCTTATTTGGAGTTACAGATAATTTTCTATGAATTTAGAAGTTTTGGGCATTTTCTGGAATTTTCTGAATTATTTTAAATCCAGAAAATGATTAACTGTGTCAGCATTAGGTCATGCTGACCTCAGCAGGTCAACAGGGCTGCCCCCGGTCAAACCTGACCAGTGGGGTCCACTGGTCAGTGATACAGTGCTGGTTAGTGTCGCCGACAGGTGGGGCCGGGTCAACAGACACGTCAGCAAGTCAACTCTGACGTGCGGGGTCAGTCAACGTGTGACGTGGCCAGGTCAAACTGACCTGTGGGGCCCGTGGGGTTAGTTTAAACTAAACAGGAGATAAACTAGGTTAATTAAGCAGTGGGGCCCGTATGTCATCGACACGGTGCACTAACTAAACACGATTAGTACCTAAACTAACGGTGCCACGTCAGCGTCACCGGAACCTCGCCGGCGGCGACAAATCGACGGCGGCGCGGCTCGGAAACACGCTATGGGCAGCGGTTTGGCTTGCTGAGGGTACCAGAGCATAGCCCTTGCGCCCGCGCATCCAGCAGAGGCAGTGGCAGGTCGTGGGGTGACTGGAGCTCGCCGGAAACAAGCTCACGACGGCGGCCGGAGTTCGGGTGTAGACGGGGTCGACGCTACGGGGCACTAGGGGATAAACTGGTAGGTGCTACGCGCTCCTAGGGGTTCACCGAGCACGGTGACGCGCTCAGGTGCGGGCCGTGGTGGCCCTGGCCACGGCGGCGAGGAACCACGGCGGCGGTGAGCGTTCGACTCCGGTGGACAGCGGGGCTAGAGGAGGAGAACTACGGTGGGGAGAGAGGGGTTCGGTAGAGGAGCTCACGGCGGGGTCGTCGGTGATCTTAGCGTGCTCGGGGACGGCCTGGTGATGACGAATCGGTCGACGACGGCCGTCGGTGCAGAGGACGAAGATGGCGTCGACGACGGTGCTCCAGGGCGTCCGGCGTCATGTGGCTCATCAGAGAGGACGGGGGCATCACGGCAGAGCTCGGGGGTGCGTCGGAGGGGCTCGGAGATGGCTGTGGCCGTGGTGGAGCTCGTCGGCAGCGACGACTACGTTCGGTCGCGCTCGGGGAAGGGACTAGAGGGCGAGGGAGAGAGCAGAGAGTGAGGGAGAGGAGCGAGGGGCCACGAGGCGTCTCCGTGGCGTTGCTAGAAGGCCCGGGGAGGAAGCAGGAGGTGGCCAGAGCAGCGTCGCCACTCGCCACACACCTGGTTGTCCTCCTGGCAGAGGAGGAAGATGACAAGGGGCGCTGGTGGGCTGGGCCGGCCACTTGGGCCGCCAGGTGGGCTGCACAGGTGAGTTGGCCCAGGTTAGTCTCTCTCTCTTTTATTTCTGTTTTTCTATTTTTGTGTAATCTTTGTGGCTTTACTAAAAATACCTAAACACTTCCAAAAATCATGAAACGAATCATGGCTACTGTTTAGAATATATCCAACAGTAAACATTTTAGTTTATGGTTATTTGGGAATTTTTAAATATTTATAGCATTTAAATGCCCAAATGCAAATACTATATGATTTAATTCAGTGACCCTCTGTTGCCCTAGAAAAGTGTGCACCATTTTTTTTAGAGGTTCTAGACCAAGGCAAAGATGATGAACATTTTAGAAGGCCATTTTGGGTTCACTGAAAAAGATTTTAGTAAACCCTAGTGTGTTTAAGGGGGGGTGCTGGGGGTTTTGTCATCCCCATTTCAAATTCATTTGAAAAGTAAACATGATGACATGAGGAACAAGCAAAGGCAACAGGGGCTGAGCTAGGGCTGTGACAAGCCAATACTATTAAAAGGGGATGAGGTGTTGCTTAATGGGTTTCTTGCTCAAAATGCTTAGTGATATGCTCCAAAGCCCTCAACCACTTTCTCACATCCACATATGTCCCAAACCAAAAAAGT
The DNA here is from genome assembly GCF_018294505.1 of Triticum aestivum. NCBI lineage: Eukaryota > Viridiplantae > Streptophyta > Magnoliopsida > Poales > Poaceae > Triticum > Triticum aestivum. Next base: position 81,291,806 of record NC_057799.1, read on the forward strand.
CCAACTTGGCCCCACCGAAACTTTCTATCCAGCGCCACCGAGTCCATTTGACATAGCCATTGCCACAAACCCTAGTCATTTCAGTCTCACCGATAGGGATCTCGGTCTCACCGAGATGGGTTTGCAAACTCTCTGTTTCCCTTCGTAACATTTCGGTCTTACCGAGATGAGCGATCGGTCCCACCGAGTGTCGGTGTACAAAATAAGGGGCTCTCCTTTTGACCCCTTTACTTGTGCACGGGCAGTCGAAGCCACGCACCACGATCGCACTTGGCAAGGCAGGGGAGGTGAACCGAGGTGAATCCAAGGCACAAGACAAGCGAGCAACACCAAGAGCGAGACCACAAAGAGTAGAGGGACGGAGCGGGCTCCCCCGGCAAGACCCTTGCCGGGGCAGCCTCAACAGCCCCGGCAAGACCCTTGCCGGGGCGGCACGCCCAACGCCAGTGGAGTGAGCCACCCTTGAGCCCACGGTCTCCAACATCATCATCCATGTTGGGCCAGGGCTCAGGAGGCACCTCCATGATGGAATGCAGATCTTTGTGAAGACAAAGAACAACACTCTAAATCAGAAGAGTAGAAGGCGATGAGCCTCGGCAACATCCTTGCCGAGGAAGCCCACAAGACCCCCGGCAAGGTCCTTGCCGGGGACGATCACAACGCCACGGCAAGACCCTTGCCGGGGCCCCGGCAAGGCCCTTGCCGAGCGCGTCCACGAGGCCGCAGCCAGGCCCGCACTCGCCAAGCCTTTCGCCACCAAACCCATGCAGCTGCCAGCCCACCAGCCGGGCAGGCGCCTGCATGTCAACACAAGGTTCCTCCGCCAACTCAGCACGTGCTTACGTGGTGGCATGCAAATCTTCCTGAAGGCTCCACCACCGCGCCACCTCAGCTGCTTGCCTGCCTACATGGCGCCACCGCCTCGCTGGCCCAGGCGCGTGTCAAGATGAGGCGAAGCGGCGGTAAAGTGTAGAGGACACGTCAAGGGCGCATTTAATGCGTCTTGTCCTGTAATAGCTAGCGATAAGCATAGCCACAATACCCCAATGCCACCTCCTAGTGCCACTGTGGCGGTCCCTTGGCCTATAAAAGGAGACCCAGGGCATCCAGGAGAAGGATTCGGACTCTTGGACAAGTTACGCTCCCTGTAGCTAGTTCGAGCTCCTCAAGAACATAGATATACACATCCAAAGTAGGACTAGGGTATTACGCATCTCTGCGGCCCGAACCTGGGTAAACGATCCGTGTGCTTGCACTGACTGCTGATCCTGCTCTCCTCACCACTTCCAGCGCCCCGCAACCGTAGTAGGGATTCTTGTGATCCCATAGGTGTCGTTTCCCACCGACATCTTTGGCGCACCAGGTAGGGGGCGCGTAGCAGTGAGCAGCTGGTTTCGCGGCCGGTGGCACAGTTCCTCATCGCCATGGTTCCCAAGAAGGAGCTGGCCAGAAGAAAAAGACGCCGCCTGCGAATGCGTAGGATGCCAGCGCGGCAACAAAAGAGCTAAGTCATGCCAAACTTTGAGTTTTTCTTCTTAATATAAGGTTATCATCCTCGGAGGTCCTACCCTATGTATGAAAGCTTGCACGCAAAGGGGCCCTCCCGCGATTGGCAACACCCTTGTTCTGTTTCGAGTCCGCTCAACAGCTCAAGCAGCCGCGTCGAGAGTGGCGGGGTAGCCTTCCGTAATCGGCAACGCTCTCGATTCTGACTCGAGTCAAACTCGACAGTTCGAGCGGCTGCGTTGAGAGCGGCAAGGTGGTTCACCCGGCAGCACGCACACCCGACAGGCCATTAGGGATCCGTCCTCAAGGTGTCGTCCTGGGTTTACGCGCCGACAAGCCTACCCAATTAGCGTAGGGTGAACATACAAAGGGAAGATCAAACAGGAAAATAACATGCAGGGTATCAAAAGTACTACAGAGTTATATTACATAAAATTGTTGCTGCATTTCTAACTAAAGATATGAATTGCCTTTGTCATGAACTGTCATGCCCAATATGCGACCCTATCCGCGAGGAACTCGAAGGTCCCACCAAGGATAGGCCCGCATATTGAAACGCTTATGCAAGGTGGACATCATTACATCAACATTACATAATAGTTGGGGATACATACAAGGCATACAAAAGCCGCAAGAAAACATCAATACATCATACATAAGATCAACATCCGACTACGGATGAAACATAAACAGAAGCTCAAACGACATCCACCCTGCTAGCCCAGGCTGCCGACCTGGAACCTATCCCCTGATCGAAGAAGAAGCAGAAGAAGGACTCCAAAAACAAGTAAACATCGCTCTCGCGTCATGATCATCGCAAAACCTGTACCTGCAACTGGTGTTGTAGTAATCTGTGAGCCACGAGGACTCAGCAATCCCATTACCATGGGTATCAAGACTAGCAAAGCTTAATGGGTATGGAAAGGATAAGGTGGTGAGGTTGCAGCAGCGACTAAGCAATGTATGGTGGCTAACTTACGCAAATAAGAGCGAGAAGAGAAGCAACGGAACGGTCGTGAAACTAGCAATGATCAAGAAGTGATCCTGACTCCTACTTACGACAAACATAACCCAGAAACCGTGTTCACTTCCCAGACTCCACCGAGAAGAGACCATCACGGCTACACACGCGGTTGATGCGTTTTAGTTAAGTCAAGTGTCAAGTTCTCTACAACCGGATATTAACAAATTCCGATCTGCCACATAACCACGGGCACGGCTTTCGAAAGATAATACCCTGCAGGGGTGTCCCAACTTAGCCCATTATAAGCCCTCACGGTCAACGAAGGATATTCCTTCTCCCGGGAAGACCCGATCAGTCTCGGAATCCCGGTTACAAGACATTTCGACAATGGTAAAAAAAGTCCAGCAAAGCCGCCCGATGTGTCGACAATCCCGATAGGAGTCGCACGTACCTCATTCTCAGGACACACCGGATGAACACTACGTACAACTAAAACCAGCCCTCAAGTTTCCCCGAGGTGGCGCTGCAAGTGGCTCTAGTTTGGACCAACACTCCGAGGAGCACTGGTCCGGGGGGGGCGTAAAATAAGATGACCCTCGGGAGCGCGACTCCCAAGGGAAAAGGGCTAGGTGAGGCAAATGTAAAACCAAGGTTGGGCCTTGCTGGAAGAGTTTTATTCAAAGCGAACTGTCAAGGGGGTCCCATAAATCACCCAACCGCGTAAGGGACGCAAAATCAAGGAACACAACACCGGTATGACGGAAACTAGGGCGGCAATACTGGAACAAAACACCAGGCATAAGGCCGAGCCTTCCACCCTTTACCAAGTATATAGATGCATTAGTTAAATAAGAGATATTGTGATATCCCAACATAAACATAATCCAACATGGAGCAATCTTCATCTTCACCTGCAACTAGCAGCGCTATAAGAGGGGCTGAGCAAAGCGGTAACATAGCCAAACAACGGTTTGCTAGGAAGGGTGACAAAGGTTAGAGGTTCATGGCAATTTGGGAGGCTGGAGGAGTAAGTGAATAGGTAGCGCAACACTAATAGCGATAGAACGAAGCAACTACCATAGCAATGATAGTAATGAGATCCAAGGTGACGGTCATCTTGCCTGAAATCCCGCTAGGAAGAAGAACGAGTCCATGAAGAAGGTGCAGCCACGAAGACGAACGAATCCTCACGATCACAACGAAACGGGAACTATCGAGAAGAAGCACACAACAAGGTAAACACACCACACATGAACAAAGCATGAAGCTCAAACAAGTATGATGCATGACAAGGCTACATGACGCTACACACGGCAAGAGAGGATGCATACAAGACCAACACATGAAAGCAAGTTTAAATGAGGCCGGAACTAACATATAACAAATCCGGTAAGTCCTCATATGCAAATTTCGAAATTGGTCCAGAACTGAATAACCTTATGTTCAAGTTGTTAAACAGCAAGTTAATATGCACCAAGACAATCTACACGAAATTCTAGTCAAGTTACATATAAAGTTCATTAGATTCGGAGCTACGGCCTAGAAGATATGAGCAAAACAAGTTAAACATGGCATTGATGCAAAATGCATTCAAACATCAAGCAAACACACTTAAGATAAGGATGCAACATGATAATACGAAACTACATGCAATTCTAAGCAAGTTTCATATAGAGCATGCTCAAAACGGAGCAACGGTGCAACACATACACTCCAAACAAGACATAGCAACAATCTGTCCAAAACAGCAACTAGGCATCTTGCAAGCATCGTAAAAATATGCTACAGCACCTCAACATGAAAACAAAAGGCATGGACATGATTTACAGGTATACCATGACAAAACATGAACACTGAGCTATCTCCAGAAATCACTAGAACATGCTCAAAAGGACATGGCAAGATTTCAAATAATAACAGGCTCACAGACTTAGCAGAATTCCAGGACATGGCAGAAATAACATCAGGTTGCAAAGTTTCGAGCTAGAAAACAATATACTACAGGAACTTATCATAGCAAAAAAAGGCATGGCATGAATCTACTAATTACATAGAAGAAAAGTCTCTTACTGATCAAGAGTTAAAAAGGTACAGAAGATATGATGGCACCCATGTAAACATAGCAAGTAATATGACAGATTCAGACACTGAAAATAATAGGACATGGCAGAAACAACGATAAGTAGGCATGTTGGTGAGCTTGAACTACTCACTACAGAGCCTTAAATGGCATGGCAAGGTAACCAACAGTAAGATGGCACAAATATGAAGCTAAGCATGGCAATAACATAGTCATAGGGTGCATGGATCACTAGTAACCACCATGGCAAAATTGCTTAACATGTAAACAATCTGCCAGGAACATTTTATAGCAAAAGTAGAGTAAGATTAAGACATGCTAGAGCACTCCATAATTGCAAACATGCGAATGGATGGATAGAGCATAACATGTATAACAAAACATCCTTAGTGAACATCTCCAGATTATGCATAGAATGACTTGTAGCAGCAGGTTTACATGGCAACAAAATATAACAGACTCGGACTTAGCAGAAATTACTAAGTCACAGAAATCAGCAACATCACGGAGGCTACTTTGCATGCTTGTGCTAGTCACCACAGAGATCAAAAAAATACAAAATAAGCACCCCTGTAAAGATGGCATGAATTAGTTCAAAACACATATAGAGCTCATGCTCATAGGATGCACACACAAAATGCAATGAAAAAGACAAATCACCAAGTTCTGTAAACAGACAGCAGTTAACATCATATAGCACTCTTGCAACGATGATTAGGGCATCAAGATGAACTCAAACAAGCATGGCACAATAGAACAAAATAAAGATCATCTCAGGGTGAACATTTTGATATATCATTCACGCAAAACGGAGCAGTATGCGATAAGATATGATGCGATGAACAGGAGCATATAATGTAAAATATACGGGACTTGGAGAAAAAACGTGGGGGTCAACCTCAGATCTAGGGTTGCACGGGAACCAAGGCGGGGCTGGAGATGCTTGCCGGAGACGTCGGGGACGGCGGCCGGAGCTGAGGAGGGTGGTCGCAGGGGGTCGGGGCCGGCCGGATCTGGCCGGATCCGGCGCTGGCCGGCGGCGGAG
>NC_057799.1:81298011-81425631 GCF_018294505.1 Triticum aestivum
GCGGGCGGGCCGCCCTCGGGCCCGGCGGGCCGGCAGCGCGGGGAGAGAGAGGAGGGCGACGTGGCAGCACCGGATTGGCCGGGAGCGGCGGCGGTGGCGTCCGGCGGCGGGTCGGACATGTCCGGTGGCGTGGAGGAACGGGGCTAGGGTTTGGACTGCGATTTTGGACGGGGGAGGTGTTTATATAGGTAGAGGGAGCTAGGAGAGTCCAAATGAGGTGCGGTTTTCACCCACACGATCGTGATCGAACGACCGAGAGCATGGAGGGGGTTTGAATGGGCTAGTGGGCTGATTTGGAGGGGTGCTGGGCTACAAAGAGAAGGGGGTTTTCGGGCTACGCGGTTAACCGTTGGGGCATCAAACGACCTCCAAATGGAACGAAATTTGACGGGCGGTCTGTCGGTGCTATACCAAGGCCACTCGGCAAATCTCGGCCGATTCTGAGAATGTTTTTCTCCCGCTCACGAAACAAGGTCTGAGAGGGGCGACGGGTGCGGCGAGTGTCGGATCGCGAAACGGACAACGGGGAAAAGGACCGGATGCAAGTTTTGAAAAACATGATGATGCAATGCAGATGATGACGTGGCAAAATGCAACACACAAGCAAATGACAAGGCAAGGACGGCGAAGAACTGGCAGACACCTGGCGCATCGGATCTGGGGCGTTACAACACTCTTCCACTAACAAGAGATCTCGTCCCGAGATCTTAGGACCGAGACGGAAGGAAAAAGGGATGAGGTGAAATATGAACGCAAGAGGAAAAACAAAGAATCGAGAGCACTCTAGAAGAAGAGAGGAACGACGAGAATGACGAGAATCAAATGCTCACGGAATCAGATAGACTCTGAAACCACTCCGGTTAGAGCGAGATAAGAAACGAATAAGACTGAAAAGATTTAGGCAGCACTCCGGCTGAAACATGGAGGAATAGAACACGAGCTTGAGAGGATGGAATGATACTTGATGAAGACACGAGACAAAACCTCCGGAAAGAATTGAAAGAGTTGAATGAAAAGAACGGAGAAGAAAATGACAACTTGTGCCACGAATGAAATTGAAAACATCTTTAGAAGGGAGGTTTAAACGGAGTTGTTGGAAATTCAACAACAAAAGACTAAGCTTGCTGTGGGCTTATGGATAACATCTCAAAATTACGAGGTAGTAACCTACCACAAGCGAAAAAGATTGAAAAGCTGAGAAGAACGAGGAAAAGCAAAACTCCACTTCAAAAGAATACGGAGAATTAATTGCACCTCGAGAAGCAAGAATAAGAATACTTGCGCTCCTCCAACAAGAATCTTGATGAACACTTGAAGAATGAATTAAATCATGACGAGCCACCGTTACGAACACCGGTCACAAGAGAATGATGAGATAGAATTGGAGGATGACAAGAATAAGATTAAGGCCTTGTGATGATTTGAATGGAGGTTCGCGACGACACCGACGAGAAGCTTGGAACTCCGGAAAAGAAAGATGAAAACACTTTGAACCGAGAATGTGATAAGATGAACAAACTCCGAGAAGAAGAGATAAAACCACTTGAAGAAAGAAGAATAAGGATTACGTTATGCTTATCCTCCACCAATTAAATTGATGAGAAACAATGGATTTTTACATACTACTTATTCTCGTTGGAAAGATTAAGGGGGGAATATAGCGCCAAAACTTGAGAAAATCTTCGTGAATTGTCGTGGAATTATCACGGCAGATGTCCTTAGTGTCAGGACTTGTCGCGAGGCCAACGCATCTATGTGGTAGCTTGAGAGGGGTTGAGCGGAATCGAGAGACGCAACACAAGATAAGGATTTAGACAGCTTCGGGCCCCGGGAAACATCATCCGGTAACAACCCTACATGCTGTTTGAGGCTAGGTCTCATTATGATCACGGGAGAGTCGCCAGGGACCGGCTCTCGGTGTCTAGCCCTAGAGATTGTTTCTTGTTACCTTGTCTCTCTTGGGGAGCCCTGCCCCCCTTATATAAGTTAGAGGGGCGGGTTACATGTAGAGTCCTAGTAGGATTAAAACTAACTTATTCTCTATTACAAGTCGGATACAAGTACGGGACTTGCTTCCTTGTAAAGGAAATATTCCTCATGCCTTCCGTCTTAAGCCGGCCCACAATAACATGAGCCGGCCTACTGGGCCTTGGGCCCTTGTCATCCGCCTGACCCGCCGTCGGGGCCATCATTAAGTCGCCAGGCTCGTGAGTCGTCACACCAGTGAACCACCAGAACTGTGAGTCGCCAATCCTCCGGCGGGTTACGATGAAGCGCCAAGTCCGGTCGGGTCATACCGCGGGGTATATCCCCGACATTAGCCCCCAGTTTAATTTGGATTTATCCATGTTAAACTGATCCTGCAAAATAACTCAAGAACAAATTTGACAGGTTGTGCTCCGGGTTAAATATTTTTGTAAGCCGGCACCTGATCATCCTTAAGTCCTTGACATTTTCTCCTGGAATATCCGGGTCAATAGGCCAGCTTCATAATCCGTTTGCTGACATTGGCTCTTGTAAAGAAATATTATAAGAAATAATCCATTTGAGTCGGCCTTCAATGCTCTGATTTGACAAAAATATTGGTCTTGAAATATTCAACTGATATTCAACCGGCTTAAAGATGTAGATCTTGCCGATTTATGATTGCCAAAATTGCCGGGTTATAAATAAATGATGCCGGGTCATGATTGTTGCAGACACCGGGTTAACCTGGTCTGCTCCAAACTGAGAATTTGAAGATTTTTTCTCCCTTATATGCATATCACCTGTGTAGCCCCCAAGGGCCAGGGCATTATGCAATAATGAGCAGGGACTTTGTAGATATAACCATGTAAACTTGAACAGCAACGTGTAGCCCCCAAGGGCCGGGTCAGTAAGATAATACTGAGCTGGGACTTTGTATATAATTTATTGATAATAACATCACATAATATAATCTCCACCATGGGGCTTGAACCCACGTCCACAAGGTTAAAAGCTTTGTACTCTACCAACTGAGTAGTGGACCGTTCAATATAATGGATTAATGCTTGTGTACCTTGAATGTTTGACAGGAGCAATTGGTAGCCCCCAACGGCCGGCTCATTACAATGTGATGAGTCGGGTCTTCAATAAGTTGAGCAAAAAATGACTTTGCATTAGCCCCCAAGTGCCATGGTGCATGCTGGCAGTGACATGGGACTTGCATATTTGATGTGATCTCAATTTAAATAATGTAGCCCCCAAGTGCCGGGTCGTAAGCCTGCAGCGACTCGGGACTATTCTTTCCATTTAGAATAAATCATATCCATTGATAAAATAATAGCCATTGTGCCAAAGCGACTTTGAATACCTCATCTGCTGATAAGTCAATCCGGAGTTTAAATACCCGGCGGCTCTTGGCCGATGGCGATTTAATACGCCTCCATTGTAAGCCGGAACTTTTATAACCCGGCGGCTTATAGCCTTTGAGAAAATCAAGAATTGATAACCCTTTTGAGACACCAATTTCAATCTTTGATGATGGGCTTGAACTTAATCATTTATGTAAGTCATAGCTCTGTAAATCCTGCACAGAGTTTAAACAACATATGCCCTGGTGACTTAACGTTAAAAGCCAGGGCGGGTAACCACCCAAATGTAGTCTTATCCTGGACACAAGTAGATCACAAGATCCCTTGGCGGTTTACCGCAGGGCGGGTCATAATATCTCACATATAACCACTGTGATATTGAATTTGTACTGCCGGTTTACATGACCTGTGCAGTAAGGGTGATAACCCAATCCTTAGAAGCCAATGCTTCCACATAGATGATGATTGTCATAAGCTGGCGATTTATCATTGAAAATCAAGCCGGGTTAAATAACAACCACTCATATACACTTTAGATATGAAAAAGAGCTTCAAATAAAATCCAAAAATTGTTTGCAAAAAGAGACTTCAAAAATTTTGAGGCTTCTGATTCGAATACGATCAGAAAACCGTCCCAAAGGGGTTAAGCTAAGATTCGAATACGATCATATAGCCCCCAGTGGCTTTGGCGTTGCCGATCAAGAGGGTACCGACAGCTATGTTTTCTTTGGTTCGAATACGACCTATGTTTGAACAGGAAGCCCCCAAATGACCTTGAGAATTGTTTAACGACGCTGATTCGAATACGATCCACGTCGGTTCCCAAAAGGGGTTGAGCTATGATTTGAATACGATCAAGAAGCCCCTTAGTGAGCTCGGCAGTATGCCAATCAAAAGGGTACCGACAGCTATGTTCTCTTTGGTTCGAATATGACCTATGGTTGAATAGGAAGCCCCCTAGTGATCATGAGAATATTTAACGACTCTGATTCGAATACGATCAGGGTCACACCAAAAGGGTTAAGCTAAATTCGAATACGATCAGCTCCCAAGGGCCATTAAAGCAGGGTACCTATGTTTGAGTTGTGCTTTGTAACCGACTCTCTTTGGTCCTTTTAATTTTTCCTGAGAATTCGAACTTTTGCGAGAGATAAATTCTTTTTGAACCGGAAAAACCGGATATTGAGAGTTTCAAAGCTTTGTGATAAATTTTTTTACCTTGAACCAGATTTGAGAGCTTCAAAACTTTGTGGCAGATAAATTTCCCTTGAACCGGATTTTAAACCGGATATTTAAGAGCTTCAGTGCTTTGTGGAAGATCTCAAGTCTCTTGAGCCGGATCTAAACCGGAATCCTTCTTTTTAAGCCGGAAATTTTCTGACGGCCTTTAAACTTTTCACCAATATGGCGGTAGCCTCCGGGACCGGGTTATTTTTCTCTCCAATGACCCGGAGTCCTTGAATGCATTGAAACCGACCAATGCTGCCGAGTCATATCATTGTAGCCCCCGAGTCTCAAGACGACTCGAGGAGTTGGCTTTGAGATTCTCCATATTCATCATAGCATAAGGTGTATATCATTGGTATTGATAGCGCGATGTGAATGCACAGAAGGTTGAAGTGACTGCGGCGGGTTATAAATGATCCCGTATGAGCCGTGTTAGCAACTCGGCCAATGGTTCCTTCCAACTGGATGTTTTGAAGTTAACCAAACTGTAATGGCGGCGACTTGTGCGCCTGCCCATTGAACCATCCAGTGCAGACGGCGGCTGATAATACATGATAATTTGCCTCCAATTTGTTGGAAGAAAAACCGGGCTTCCCAAGCAGTGACTTGCTCATATTCAATAATCAGCTCACGCAGACAGGTGTGGCCCGGTATGTTGATATAGACCAGGCCGCAATAGACGGACGGTAAGACGACCGCCGCATCAGAGGCGGCTCAAACAGATGAATCGGCCGCGGCGCGAGCGAGTCAACCATGTTTGTTTTGATGTAGTGAACAATTGTCCTGCATCAACAATAGTGCAGACCAAGGCAAAGATAAACTGTTGTTTGACAAAAATAGTATGTGCCAATAAAATATATCTTAGATGCATATCACCTGATGTGCCAGGCCGGAAATAACCCGCCATGAATTTGATGATCATTAGGTGACGTTGAAATCACTCACGGGTGAGTCAGCCGCGGGTCTAGGTAGATGAGTCAGTCACGGCATTGTAAGCCAGCGTGGACGGGCGAGTCAATCGCAAGTGTGGCAAACCGCATGAACGGGCAAGTTGTCCTTTATGTTGCAGGCCGGCGCGGACGCGTGAAACGGCCGCGAGGGCGGACGGGCGAGTCGGCCGCGGCGTTCTGTAAGCCGGCTGGCACGTTGATGTAGACCGGACCGCAGGGGTGACGGCTGTATATAACAACACACGGAGTTGATGATCACCATGGTGAAGCTGAAATTATCCACGGCCGAGTCGGCTGCTGGCACGAACAGATGAGTCGGCCGCGGTGTTGTAAGCCGGTGCGGATGGGCGAGTCAATCGCAGGCACGGTAAGCCATACGGACGGTGAGTCAATCGCGGCGTCGTAATCCGGACAGACGGGTGAGTCGACCGCGGGGGCGGTACCGGCGAGTTGATGCAGATTGAGCTGTACGGGATGCGGCTTGTGCACACCCGTTCAACAGCAAGCGGGCGCAGACGCCAGTGCATGATGATGCTGACGCACACTCCATAGGCACGGCATGACACCACCTTTATAATAAATAATGGTCCTGCGGAAAAAATACCACATACCAGAGTAATTGTTCTCAAACAATTTAATATGTACTGAAAATAAATAGGGCAAATAGCACCTAAAACTTTTGTCGGGCGAACACAGACGCTGGTTGCAACGTATGCATGTACATGCTCTCCGATGATGGACGCAGCATCTGCTAGATCGCGGCCATGGATTTGACTGGCCGTCACACTACTTGTTGCAGTCGATTGTCTCTTCTATGGACTTCAGTTGGCCTTGTGTGATAGTACATGGTCTTCCACATAATTAGGCTTGTTCTTCCAAAGCCTCATCAATATTGTGAACTCCCTGGACAAATTCCAACTTGCCTTGCTGGGTAGCGCCGTCGTGTTGACCGGAGCATAAATTGTTATGCGTGGATCTTTGAGAGAGCTTGATTCATAGCAGAGGGGCGCTGAGTTTCCATGAGCACAACAGAGGCGAATCCTTCTTTGGACGGGGGCGGCTCTGCAATGCTGCGGGACGGCCGGCTCGGCAACTGACGGCCGCTTTATGGGGTGAGGGCCGGCTCGGGACCTGACCATGGCGGATGCGTGAGGCCGGTCGGTGACTCGAGGCCGCGGAAACAACTTGCAGGCGCTGCTGTGTTGAAGCGGCCAAAGCGGCGGAGAAGCCGGCGCTTGACAAAAGCTGAGACGGCCAGCGGCTTAGAGACGGACTCCGGCGGGAGCGGCGACCCGAGGCAAGGCGGCGCTGCAGCCAGGGACAAGCACAGGGCGGTGCCGGCGACTCACGGCGACGGGGCGACTCATACAGGGCGGCCTCGCGGCAGGAGCAAAGGTGCTCAGGCGGCGCCGCGATGCGGGAGCAACAAGAGGCGTTCGTCGACGCGAGGGACGGAGGCGCCGCAGGCGGGCTGGCGGATGAAGCGGAGGTGCGCCGGCGGCTCGCAGTAGAGTCAAGGCCGTGGGAACGGTGGCTCAGAGGCGAGGCCGGCTCTAACACAGCCGGCAGCGGCAACTTGGGAGCAGGCCAAAGCGGAGGCTCAACGGCGGCTGCGGGCGGCTCATTACGAGGCGCGACGACGGAGGCTCGAGGCGGGGCGGACGGGGCGTCAGCCAAAAACGGCAAAGCCGGCCCTATGCAGCGGCGGGTCGACATACAGCCGGCTCGGAATGAAGCCGCAACCGCGGAGTCTGAATCCAATCCCGTCCATGTGCTCGTCCGGGTCGCTCTTGGTTTGACTTTTTCTCTCGTGCTGATGGATCATTGGATGGATCACTTTTGCCTTCACATCTGAAATCGGTAGTACTAGTCGGCCGGTGGCTTTCTCGCGAAGGAATTAATACCAAATATGAGTCGACGCCATCTGGACTCAAGACAATGTAATAGTGCATGGGCAGCAAAACTTTGATTGTCTCGGCGAATTGTGATTCTTATTGATCTCGGCGACTCGCGACAGCTCGTGTAGCGTCGGCGGCACACAGAGTACCAAACCCTAATTTCTTCCTCGACTTCAATCTTAAAAATCATCATCTAAAAAATTTGCAAACTCCTCGATCCCTGGGTAGATCCCTCCAAGAACTCATCACCACCGTGCGCGTGCCCACGGTGGGCGCCAACTGTCGTGGAATTATCACGGCAGATGTCCTTAGTGTCAGGACTTGTCGCGAGGCCAACGCATCTATGTGGTAGCTTGAGAGGGGTTGAGCGGAATCGAGAGACGCAACACAAGACAAGGATTTAGACAGCTCCGGCGATGGTTACGGCAAGGCAGTGGTCGAACGGGGTTTTAGGGGTCGGGGCAGCTGCGGATTGGATCACTGGCTTCATCCCGTAGCTAAACTTGGCCAGACTTGGGCAATACTCCAAGTCTTCGACGGAACGGCCTCACGGGCTCGTCGGCGGCAGAGAGCATGCTCTGCGCCTCTCAGGCCACGGTGACTATGCTGCAGCACGCATGGGGAAGAAGACGGCCACGCGTAGGCTTCTGGTGGTGTGGGCGGTGCTGGACGGCGCCGTCCCTCGCTGCGCCTCTCTGGCAGCCGCAGCAAGTGCTGCTGCCGCCGCTCACGGGGGCGATGCACCTCTGCCAGCTCACCGCCGATGCTCGCAACCGTCCAGGCGACCGTGCGGCGCGGTGGATAAGAAGGAGGAGCAGGGAGCAATGAGCCAACGAGGGCACTCGCGAGATTGACGCTGCCGACTGATGAAAACGACACTGACGACTGAACCTGAACACTAAACTCTGAATTTTTCTAAACTTCGACAGAAACAGTGCACGCCAGCTGTTCGACGAAATGTTTCAAGCACGTGGAACATTTTTCTGGAGTTGATCTTTGGTGAGGTGACCTCTCAATGCATCTGGGGGCTGCTTGATTTTTCTCAGAATTTTTGGGGAAGAAAGATAATGAATTTCACCGAAAATGGCAAATCTGGTCCAAACTTGCAGCAAGCAGAATTTGAAAAATTTGAACTGTGGACCAGTGGATCTTGATGGATCTAGGTTGAAGGTACTAAGGACTAGTCAGAGGAGTTTGTTTGGAACCAAAACTCAAAAGGGATCTGGTGGTTCCTTTGTAAATCACCAAGGTTCAAAATAAATGACAAAAATTGTTTTGAGGATAAAATAAATAGGAATGAAATTTAAAAGAGTTTGAGACTTGTTGGAATAGGATGCTTGGCTTGATCCAAAGTGGAGGGAGGGGTTTTGAAAGAAATTTTTCAACCTAGGTCATGGCAAGAAAAAGAAAATTTTGAATGAGGGAGAATCAATCCATAAGTCATAGGGTTATTTCTAAAAGAAAGGATTTCAAAAAATTTCCCAAAGAAAATATTTGTGTTGAGTCAACACTAAATGAAAAGCCCTCAAGACCAAAGTAAATGTTGAGAAAACCACATAAAATACTTGCCTTAAAGGTTTTGAGAAGGAGAGGTTTTTTAAAAAAAATTAATAACCTCCTTCCCATAAAAGGAAATTAATAAAACCAAAAATAAAAATTTTGGGGTGTTACAACACCTACCCCCTTAGGAAAAATCTCGTCCCCGAGATTTCAGCTGATCCTCAAATAGGTATGGGTACTCTGCCTGAAGAAAATCCTCTCTTTCCCATGTTGCTTCATCCTCGGTGTGATTGCTCCACTGAACCTTGAATTTTTTTATTGTTTTCTGACGGGTCCTCCTTTCAGACTCCTCTAATATTTGTTGGGGAACGTAGCAGAAATTCAAAATTTTCTATGCATCACCAAGATCAATCTATGGAGTAATCTAGCAACGAGGGGAAGGGGAGTGCATCTACATACCCTTGTAGATCGCGATGCGGAAGCGTTGCAAGAACGCGGATGAGGGAGTCGTACTCGTAGCGATTCAGATCGCGGTTGATTCTGATCTAAGCGCCGAACCACAGCGCCTCCGCGTTCAACACACGTGCAGCCCGGTGACGTCTCCCACACCTTGATCCAGCAAGGTGAGAGGGAGAGGTTGTGGAAGACTCCATCCAGCAGCAGCACGACGGCGTGGTGGTGATGGAGGAGCGTGGCAATCCCGCAGGGCTTCGCCAAGCACCGCGGGAGAGGAGGAGGAGGGAGAGGGGTAGGGCTGCGCCGAAAGAGAGACGTTATCATGTGTCTTGGGCAGCCCAAACCTCAACTATATATAGGGGGGAAGGGGCTGCGCCCCCCTTTAGGGTTCCCACCCCAAGAGGAGGCGGCCAGCCCTAGATCCCATCCAAGGGGGGCGACCAAGGGGAGGAGAGGGGGGCGCCACTAGGGTGGGCCTCAAGGCCCATCTGGACCTAGGGTTTGCCCCCTCCCACTCTCCCATGCGCTTGGGCCTTGGTGGGGGGGGCGCACCAGCCCACCTGGGGCTGGTCCCCTCCCACATTTGGCCCACGCAGCCTTCTGGGGCTGGTGGCCCCACTTGGTGGACCCCCGGGACCCTCCCGGTGGTCCCGGTACATTACCGATATCACCCGAAACTTTTCCGGTGACCAAAACAGGACTTCCCATATATAAATCTTTACCTCCGGACCATTCCGAAACTCCTCGTGACGTCCGGGATCTCATCCGGGACTCCGAACAACATTCGGTAACCACGTACATACTTTCCCTATAACCCTAGCGTCATCGAACCTTAAGTGTGTAGACCCTACAGGTTCGGGAACCATGCAGACATGACCGAGACGTTCTCCGGTCAATAACCAACAGCGGGATCTAGATACCCATGTTGGTTCCCACATGTTCCACGATGATCTCATCGGATGAACCACGATGTCGGGGATTCAATCAATCCCGTATACAATTCCTTTTGTCTATCGGTATGTTACTTGCCCGAGATTCGATCGTCGGTATCCCGATACCTTGTTCAATCTCGTTACCGGCAAGTCTCTTTACTCGTTCCGTAACTCACATCATCCCGTGATCAACTCCTTGGTCACATTGTGCACATTATGATGATGTCCTACCGAGTGGGCCCAGAGATACCTCTCCGTTTACACGGAGTGACAAATCCCAGTCTCCATTCGTGCCAACCCAACAGACACTTTCGGAGATACCTGTAGTGCACCTTTATAGCCACCCAGTTACGTTGTGACGTTTGGTACACCCAAAGCATTCCTACGGTATCCGGGAGTTGCACAATCTCATGGTCTAAGGAAATGATACTTGACATTAGAAAAGCTCTGAGCAAACGAACTACACGATCTTGTGCTAGGCTTAGGATTGGGTCTTGTCCATCACATCATTCTCCTAATGATGTGATCCCGTTATCAACGACATCCAATGTCCATGGTCAGGAAACCGTAACCATCTATTGATCAACGAGCTAGTCTCCTAGAGGCTTACTAGGGACATGGTGTTGTCTATGTATCCACACATGTATATGAGTTTCCTATCAATACAATTCTAGCATGGATAATAAACGATTATCATGAACAAGGAAATATAATAATAACCTATTTATTATTGCCTCTAGGGCATATTTCCAACAATCTCCCACTTGCACTAGAGTCAATCACCATGTGATTAACACTCATAGGTCACATCACCATGTGACCAACATCCAAAGAGTTTACTAGAGCCAACAATCTAGTTCACATCACTATGTGATTAACACTCAATGAGTTCTGGTTTGATCATGTTATGCTTGTGAGAGAGGTTATTAGTCAACGGGTCTGAACCTTTCAGATCCGTGTGTGCTTTACGAATATCTATGTCATCTTGTGGATGCTACCACGCGCTATTTGGAGCCATCTCAAATAATTGCTCTACTATACGAATCCGGTTTACTACTCAGAGTCATCCGGATTAGTGTCAAAGTTCGCATCGACGTAACCCTTTACGAAGAACTCCTTTTCACCTCCATAATCGAGAAAATTCCTTAGTCCACTAGATACTAAGGATAAGTTCGACCGCTGTCATGTGATCCATTCCCGGATCACTATTGTACCCCTTGACCAACTCATGGCAAGGCACACTTCATGTGCGGTACACAGCATAGCATACTATAGAGCCTACGTCTAAAGCATAGGGGACGACCTTCGTCTTTCTCTCTCTTCTGCTGTGGTCAGGTCTTGAGTCTTACTCAATACTCACACCTTGTAACACAGCCAAGAACTCCTTCTTTGCTGATCTATTTTGAACTCTTTCAAAATCATGTCAAGGTGTGCGTTCTTTGAAAGTATCATCAGGCGTCTTGATCTATCTCTATAGATCTTGATGCCCAATATGTAAGCAACTTTTATCCAGGTCTTCCTTTGAAAAACTCCTTTCAAACAACCCTTTATGCTTTCCAGAAATTTTACATCATTTCGGATCAACAATATGTCATTCACATATACTTATCAGAAATGTTGTAGCGCTCCCACTCACTTTACTGTAAATACAAGTTTCTAACAAACTTTGTATAAACCCAAAAACTTTGATCACTCCATCAAAGCATATATTCTGACTCCGAGATGCTTGCTCTAATCCTTGGAAGGATCGCTGGAGCTAGCATACCTTTTAGCATCCTTAGGATCGACAAAACCTTTCTGATTGTATCACATACAACCTTTCCTTACGAAAACTGGTAAGGAAACTTGTTTTGACATCCATCTGCCAGATTTCATAAATGCAGCTAATGCTAACATGATTCCGACGGACTTAAGCATTGCTACGGATGGGAAAATCTCATCATAGTCAACTCCTTGAACTTGTGGAAATACTCTTTGCCAAAAGTCGAGCTTCATAGACGGTAACATTACCGTCCACGTCCGTCTTCTTCTCAAAGATCCATTTATCTCGAATTTCATGGCTTCTAACCATTTGCCGGAATATGGGCCCACCATCGCTTCTCCATAGCTCGTAGGTTCAGTATTGTCCAACAACATGATATCTCAGACAGGATCACGTACCACTCTGAAGTAGCACGTATCCTCGTCGTCCCATGAGGTTTGGTAGTGACTTGATCCGAAGTTTCATGATCATATCATAAGCTTTCACTTCAATTGGTGTAGGTGCCACAGGAACAACTTCCTGTGCCCTGCTACACACTAGTTGAAGTGACGGTTCAATAACCTTATCAAGTCTCCACCATCCTCCCACTCAATTCTTTCGAGAGAAACTTTTCCTCGAGAAAGGACCCGTTTCTAGAAGCAATTACTTTTGCTTCCAGATCTGAAATAGGAGGTATACCCAACTGTTTTGGGTATTCTATGAAGATGCATTTATCTGCTTTGGGTTCGAGCTTATCAGCCTGAAACTTTTTCACATAAGCATCGCAGCCCCAAACTTTTAAGAAACGACAACTCAGGTTTCTCTAAACGGTGTCGTCTCAACGGAATTGCGTGGTGCCCCTTTTAAAGTGAATGCGGTTGTCTCTAATGCCTAACCCATAAACGATAGTGGTAATTCGATAAGAGACATCATGGTATGCACCATATCCAATAGGGTGCAGCTATGTCCGGACACACCATCACACTATGGTGTTCCAGGCGGTATTAATTGTGAAACACTTTCCACAATGTCTTAATTGTGTGCCAAACTCGTAACTCAGATACTCATCTCTATGATCATATCACAGACATTTTATCCTCTTGTCACGACGATCTTCAACTTCACTCTGAAATTACTTGAACCTTTCAATAATTCATACTTGTGTTTCATCAAGTAAATACACTCAGCATCTACTCAAATCATCTGTGAAGTAAGAACATAACGATATCCACTGCATGCCTCAGCACTCATTGGACTGCATACATCAAAATGTATTACTTCCAATAAGTTGCTCTCTTGTTCCATCTTACTGAAAACGAGGACTTTAGTCATCTTGCCCATGTGGTATGATTTGCATGTCTCAAGTGATTCA
The DNA here is from genome assembly GCF_018294505.1 of Triticum aestivum. Taxonomy (NCBI): domain Eukaryota; kingdom Viridiplantae; phylum Streptophyta; class Magnoliopsida; order Poales; family Poaceae; genus Triticum; species Triticum aestivum. The sequence goes on from NC_057799.1 coordinate 81,311,423, forward strand.
AAATCAAGTGAGTCCAACGATCCATCTGCATGGAGTTTCTTCATGCATATATACCAATAGACATGGTTTGCATGTCTCAATCTTTTCAAAAATGACTTAGTCCAAAGATCCATCTACATGGAGCTTCTTCATGCGTTCTATACCAATATGACTCAAATGGCAGTGCCACAAGTATGTGGTACTACCATTACTATTTTATATCTTTTGGCATGAACATGTGTATCACTGCGATCGAGATTCATTTTAGGTGCAAGACCATTGAAGGTATTATTCAAATAAACAGAGTAACCATTATTCTCCTTAAATGAATAACCGTATTGCGATAAACATAATCCAATCATGTTTATGCTCAATGCAAACACCAATCTCGATGGTAGAGAGAGCATGCGATGCTTGATCACATCAACCTTGGAAACACTTCCAACACACATCGTCATCTCACCTTTAGCTAGTCTCCATTTATTCCGTAGCTTTTATTTCGAGTTACTAACACTTAGCAACCGAACCGGTATCTAATACCCTGGTGCTGCTAGGAGTACTAGTAAAGTACACATTCATATAACGTATATCCAATATACTTCTGTCGACCTTGCCCGCCTTCTCATCTACCAAGTATCTAGGGTAGTACTGCTTCAGTGACCGTTCCCCTCATTACAGAAGCACTTAGTCTCGGGTTTGGGTTCAACCTTGGGATTCTTCGCTAGAGCAGCAAATGATTTGCTGTTTCATGAAGTACCCCTTCTTCCCTTGCCCTTCTTGAAACTAGTGGTTTTACTAACCATCAACAATTGATGCTCCTACTTGATTTCTACTATCGCGGTGTCAAACATCGCGAGTTGCTCAAGGATCATCATGTCTATCCCTGATATGTTATAGTTCATCACGAAGCTCTACTAGCTTGGTGGCAGTGACTATGGAGAACTATCACTATCTCATCTGGGAGATTAACTCCCACTCGATTCAAGCGATTGCAGTACTCAGACAATCTGAGCACATGCTCAACGATTGAGCTTTTCTCCCTTAGTTTGCAGGCTTAAGAAACTTGTCAGAGGTCTCATACCTCTTGACGTGGGCACTAGTCTGAAATCCCAATTTCAGTCTTCGGAACATCTCATATGTTCTGTGACGTTTCAAAAACGTCTTTGGTGCCACAATTCTAAACCGTTAGCATTACGCACTGAACTATCACGTAGTCATCAAAACGTGTATGTCAGATGTTTCGTAACATCTACAGACGACGCTAAGGTTCAGCACACCGAGCGGTGCATTAAGGACATAAGCCTTCTGTGCAGCAATGAGGACAATCCTCAGTTTACGGACCCAGTCCGCATAATTGCTACTATCAACTTTCAACTAAATTTTCTCTAGGAACATATCTTAAATAGTAGAAATAAAGCGTATGACATAATTTGCAAAGACCTTTTGACTATGTTCATGATAATGAAGTTCATCTGATTATTGAATGAACTCCCACTCAGATAGACATCCCTCTAGTCATCTAAGTGATACATGATCCGAGTCAAACTAGGCCGTGTCCGATCATCACGTGAGACGGACTAGTCATCATCGGTGAACATCTCCATGTTGATCGTATCTACTATACGACTCATGTTCGACCTTTCGGTCTCTTGTGTTCCGAGGCCATGTCTGTACATGCTAGGCTCGTCAAGTCAACCTAAGTGTTTCGCATGTGTTCCGAGGCCATGTCTGCACATGCTAGGCTCGTCAACACCCGTTGTATTCGAACGTTAGAATCTATCACACCCGATCATCACGTGGTGCTTCGAAACAACGAACCTTCGCAACGGTGCACAGTTAGGGGGAACACTTTCTTGAAATTATTATAAGGGATCATCTTACTTACTACCGTCATTCTAAGCAAATAAGAGGCATAACATGATAAACATCACATGCAATCAAATAGTGACATGATATGGCCAATATCATTTTGCTCCTTTGATCTCCATCTTCGGGGCACCATGATCATCTTTGTCACCGGCATGACACCATGATCTCCATCATCATGATCTCCATCATTGTGTCTTCATGAAGTTGTCACGCCAACGATTACTTCTACTTCTATGGCTAACGCGCTTAGCAATAAAGTAAAGTAATTTACATGGCGTTATTCAATGACACGCAGGTCATACAAAAAATAAAGACAACTCCTATGGCTCCTGCCGGTTGTCATACTCATCGACATGCAAGTCGTGATTCCTATTACAAGAATATGATCAATCTCATACATCACATATATCATTCATCACATCTTCTGGCCATATCACATCACATAGCACATGCTGCAAAAACAAGTTAGACGTCCTCTAATTGTTGTTGCAAGTTTTTACGTGGCTTGTATAGGTTTCTAGCAAGAACGTTTCTTACCTACGTAAAACCACAACGTGATATGCCAATTTCTATTTACCCTTCATAAGGACCCTTTTCATCGAATCCGTTCCGACTAAAGTGGGAGAGACAGACACCCGCTAGCCACCTTATGCAACTAGTGCATGTCAGTCGGTGGAACCTGTCTCACGTAAGCGTACGTGTAAGGTCGGTCCGGGCCGCTTCATCCCACAATGCCGCCGAAACAAGATAAGACTAGTAGCGGCAAGAAGAATTGGCAACATCTACGCCCACAACTGCTTTGTGTTCTACTCGTGCATAGAAACTACGCATAGACCTAGCTCATGATGCCACTGATGGGGAACGTAGCAGAAATTCAAAATTTTCTACGCATCACCAAGATCAATCTATGGAGTAATCTAGAAACAAGGGGAAGGGGAGTGCATCTACATACCATTGTAGATCGCGATGCGGAAGCGTTGCAAGAACGCGGATGAGGGAGTCGTACTCGTAGCGATTCAGATCACGGTTGATTCCGATCTGAGCACCGAAGAACGGTGCCTCCGCGTTCAACACACGTGCAGCCCGGTGACGTCTCCCACGCCTTGATCCAGCAAGGAGAGAGGGAGAGGTTGGGGAAGACTCCGTCCAGCAGCAGCACGACGGCGTGGTGGTGATGGAGGAGCGTGGCAATCCCGTAGGGCTTCGCCAAGCACCGCGGGAGAGGAGGAGGAGGAGAGGTAGGGCTGCGCCAAGAGAGACCGGAGAACTCCTCTGTATGGCAGCCCCTAGACCTCAACTATATATAGGGGAAGGGGAGGGGGCTGCGCCCCCTCTAGGGTTTCCACCCCAAGAGGTGCGGCAACCTAGAACCCATCTAGGGTGGCGGCCAAGGGGAGGAGAGGGGGGCGCCACTAGGGTGGGCCTTAAGGCCCATCTGGACCTAGGGTTTGCCCCTCCCACTCTCCCATGCGCTTGGGCCTTGGTGGGGGGGCGCACCAGCCCACCTGGGGCTGGTCCCCTCCCACACTTGGCCCACGCAGCCTTCTGGGGCTGGTGGCCCACTTGGTGGACCCCCGGGACCCTCCCGGTGGTCCCGGTACATTACCGATATCACCCGAAACTTTTCCGGTGACCAAAACAGGACTTCCCATATATAAATCTTTACCTCCGGACCATTCCGGAACTCCTCGTGACGTCCGGGATCTCATCTGGGACTCCGAACAACATTCGGTAACCACGTACATACTTTCCCTATAACCCTAGCGTCATCGAACCTTAAGTGTGTAGACCCTACGGGTTTGGGAACCATGCAGACATGACCGAGACGTTCTCCGGTCAATAACCAACAGCGGGATCTGGATACCCATGTTGGCTCCCACATGTTCCACGATGATCTCATCGGATGAACCACGATGTCGGGGATTCAATCAATCCCGTATTCAATTCCCTTTGTCTATCGATATGTTACTTGCCCGAGATTCGATCGTTGGTATCCCTATACCTTGTTCAATCTCGTTACCGGCAAGTCTCTTTACTCGTTCCGTAACTCACATCATCCCGTGATCAACTCCTTGGTCACATTGTGCACATTATGATGATGTCCTACCGAGTGGGCCCAGAGATACCTCTCCGTTTACACGGAGTGACAAATCCCAGTCTCGATTCGTGCCAACCCAACAGACACTTTCGGAGATACTTGTAGTGCACCTTTATAGCCACCCAGTTACGTTGTGACGTTTGGTACACCCAAAGGATTCCTACGGTATCCGGGAGTTGCACAATCTCATGGTCTAAGGAAATGATACTTGACATTAGAAAAGCTCTTAGCAAACGAACTACACGATCTTGTGCTAGGCTTAGGATTGGGTCTTGTCCATCACATCATTCTCCTAATGATGTGATCCCGTTATCAACGACATCCAATGTCCATGGTCAGGAAACCGTAACCATCTATTGATCAACGAGCTAGTCAACTAGAGGCTTACTAGGGACATGGTGTTGTCTATGTATCCACACATGTATCTGAGTTTCCTATCAATACAATTCTAGCATGGATAATAAACGTTTATCATGAACAAGGAAATATAATAATAACCAATTTATTATTGCCTCTAGGGCATATTTCCAACAATATTTTTATTGGACGTTCCCTGTAGGTGAGTTCTGGTTGCATGTCAATGCTCTCATGTAGCACATGCTTCTCTGGGTTGCTTACGCATTTCCTCAACTGTGAGACGTGGAACACGTCGTGGACGTCTGACAGCTCTTTGGGTAGGTCTAGCTGGTAGGCTACTGTGCCTCTTCATGCAACCACACAGAAGGGCCCAACAATTCTTGGGGCTAGCTTTCCTTTAACTTTGAACCGTTGCAGGCCCCTCATAGGAGATACCCATAGATACACATATTCACCGGGTTCAAAGCTGACTTCACGATGTTTTCGATCGTAATAACTCTTTTGTCGGCTTTGAGCTGTCTTGAGTCGGCCCCTGATTAGTCTAACTTTCTCCTCAGCTTCCTTGAGCATGACTGGGCCGAAGATACGACTGTCACCTGTTTCTGACCAATTTAATGGGGTACGACATCTCCGCCCGTACAAGGCTTCAAAAGGTGCCATTTGTAGACTGGCTTGGTAACTGTTGTTGTATGCGAACTCGGCATATGGCAAGCTTTCTTCCCAACTGGTTCCATAGGTGAGAACACATGCTCTCAGCATGTCCTCTAGAATGTTGTTCACGCGTTCAGTTTGCCCATCAGTCTGGGGGTGGTATGCTGTACTGAATGCTAGTTGAGTTCCCAGAGCTTGTTGTAAATGATCCCAAAATCTAGAGACAAATTGAGTTCCTCTGTCGGATATTATGGTCTTTGGAACTCCATGCAGGCAAACTATACGGGAGAGGTAAAGCATGGCAAGCTTTTGAGTGGTGTGGGTTGTCTTTACCGGGATGAAATGTGCCACTTTAGTTAATCTATCGGTGATGACCCATATGGCATCATTTCCGTGTTGTGACCGAGGTAGTCCGACAATAAAATCCATTCCAATTTCGTCCCATTTCCACTCAGGTATCCTGTTTGGCTGTAATAGCCCTGCTGGTTTTTGGTGCTCGGCTTTAATGCGTTGACATGAATCACAACATGCAATGAATGTGGCTATATCCCTCTTCATACCGTGCCACCAAATTTTTTCCTGGATGTCCATGTACATTTTGGTCCCTCCAGGGTGGATTGAATATGGAGCGGTGTGGCCTTCGGTTAGAATTTGCTGTTTGAGGCCCTCTATGTTTGGTACGCAAAGTCTGTCCTTGTACCATAATATTCCCTCATCGTCTACGACGAATTCTGAAGCTTTGCCCAGACTCATTTTTTTCTTTATGCCTTCAATGCTGGGATGTCCATGCTGAGCTTTCTTAATCTGTTCCATTAGGGTGGGCTGTATTTCCATATTTGACACGTTGCCCTCAGTGACCATCACCAAGTTGAGTTTGGCGAACTCCTGCTGAAATTCAGGCCTCAAGTTCTGTAGACTGTCGTTGCCCGAGCTGGGGTTTCGACTAAGAGCGTCTGCCACTACATTCGCTTTTCCTGGATGGTAGTGAATGCCAACATCATAATCTTTGACTAATTCCAACCAGCGTCGTTGCCGTAAATTGAGTTCTGGTTGTGTGAAAATATATTTGAGGCTTTTATGATCCGTATATATTTCACAACGATTCCCAAGCAAAAAGTGCCTCCACTCTTTGAGTGCATGGATGACTGCTGCCAACTCCAAGTCATGAGTAGGATAATTTTCTTCATGCTTTCGTAGTTGTCTAGAAGCATATGCGACAACTTTGCCGTCTTGCATCAATACACACCCGAGGCCCTTCCGGGATGCGTCACAATACACCTCAAAACTTTTGTGTATGTCTGGCACAACCAATACCGGTGCTGTTGTTAATTTCCTTTTGAGTTCTTGGAAACTTTTCTCGCACGCTTCAGTCCATACAAATTTCTTATCCTTCTTGAGTAACTGTGTCATTGGTTTTGCTATGGTGGAGAATCCCTCAATAAACCTTCGGTAATATCCAGCCATTCCTAGGAAACTTCGTACATCTGTTACGTTGGCTGGTGGTTTCCAGCCAAGTACGGCCTTGACTTTTTCTGGGTCTATGGCAACACCTTCTTGGGTCAATACATGGCCTAGAAAACCAACCTGTCTTAACCAAAATTCACATTTGCTGAACTTGGCGTATAATTGATGTTTCCTCAATTCTCCCAGTACGATTCTAAGATGTTCGGCATGTTCTTCCGGTGTCTTTGAGTATACCAGAATATCATCAATGAACACCACAACAAATTTGTCCATAAATTTCATAAACACTTTGTTCATGAGGTGGACAAAATATGCGGGGCCGTTTGTCAGTCCAAACGGCATTACTGTAAATTCATACAATCCATATCTAGAGGTGAATGCTGTCTTGGGGATATCTTCTGTCCGTACCTTTAATTGACGATACCCCGATCTTAAATCAATTTTCGAGAAAACCTTGGCTTGTGCGAGCTGGTCAAATAAATCATTTATCTGTGGCATCGGATATTTGTTTTTGATGGTGACCATGTTGAGTGCTCGATAGTCTATACATAACCTCAGTGTCCCATCTTTTTTTTTGGCAAATAATACTGGTGAACCCCAAGGTGAGGAGCTGGCCCGTATAAATCCTTTGTCCAGTAATTCTTTTATTTGCTTCTTTAATTCTACCAACTCAGAGGGTGCCATTCTGTAAGGTTTCTTGTAAATGGGGGTGGTTCCAGGTGCTAGTTCAATGCTGAACTCTATTTCCCGGTCCGGTGGCATGCCTGGTAGTTCTTCGGGAAATACGTCAGGGAACTCACACACCACTGGAACTTTTCTTAACTCTGAAATGTCCACCTTGTTCAACTTTGTTGTCGTGACATTGGTCTTTCTTGAGCTGCAACTTTTATCGTCTTGCCGTGATGATGAGTGAGAATTACAGTCCGATTGAAGCAGTCGATAAATCCCTTGTTGGTGGTTAACCAGTCCATTCCTAGGATAACATCCAGTCCTTTATTTTCCAAAACGATGAGATTTGCCTTAAACTTTAATCCCTCAATTTCAATAACCACACCTTGGCAGTAATTCTGAGTGATTTGCTTAATCCCAGGGGACTTGATGATCATGGATTTTTCCAAAGGAAGCATCGAAAAATCATGTTGCAAAACAAAACTCTTTGAAATGAACGAGTGAGAAGCTCCAGAATCAAACAAAACCGTGGCGGGTATTGTGTTGACAAGGAACGTACCGAGTACGATATCCGGGGCATTCTGTGCTTCCTCCTTGGTCACATGGTTCAAGTGACCCTTCTTGTGATTGTTATTGGGGTTGAAGTTGTTACGCTTGGGAGCTGGATTATTTCCACCGTTGTTTGGCTTGGGGGCCGAGTTCCTTGGTTTTGGGCACTGTTTGGCATAGTGTCCTTCCTCTCCACAAGCATAACAAGTAACACCTGGGCGATACGTAAAATCCTTGTCCCTTGCATGAAATTTTTTGGTTGGGCTTGGAACATTGGTCATGGATTTGTTCGCTCCATTTTTCTGAAAATTAGTCTTGTTCCGGTTGTTGCGAGCATGAGTAGTCTTGTCCCTTTTGCGCTTGCGAAAATCCTCCAAGTTGCGGCGCTCATTTTCCAATGTGATAGCTTTGTCCACAAGTGTTTTGAAATCTGGAAAGGTGTGTACGACCAGCTGGCATTTAAGTGCTGGTGCCAGACCGTCCAAAAATTTCTCCATCTTTTTATTTTCAGTCATATGTTGTTCGTTGGCATAACGAGATAATTGAGTAAACTAACTATTGTACTCAGTCACTATCATGCTTCTCTGCTTGAGGTCATCAAACTCCCTTTTCTTGATCTTCATAATGCTTCTGGGAATATGCGCCCCACGAAAACCTTCTTTAAATTCTTCCCAGGTGATGTTATTTTCATTGGGGTGCATGTGCAGAAAATTTTCCCACCATGATGCAGCTGCTCCAGTGAGGTAGTGAGGTGCATAAAGTACCTTCTCACAGTCCGAACATTGTGCAATAATTAATTTCCTTTCAATGTCTCGAAGCCAATCATCGGCCTCGAGAGGTCTATCAGTGTGAGAGAATGTTGGGGGACGTGTCTTTTGTAGTTCAGACAATTTGGAATGCTGCTGGTATGGTTCACGGTGATTTCCCATATTGATAACATGGTTCATCATTTCTTGATGCTGCTGCTGGCTTTGCTCATAAAGGCGGCATACTTGAGAAAATGCTGCTTCACTACCTTGCTGACTTGACTGCCCCTGTGTGAAATTGTGGCTTGTCTGGGTACCATAATTTTCTTCCGGCGGACTTGGCATGGAACGAGTCCAGGGACGAGGCATTTTCCACTCTGGGGTATTTTTGCAAAACTCATGAGAAAAAACCAAGTGGCAAAATGAATAATTTTGCAAAGGCGGAATTTTTAAAGACTCCAAGATTTTTCAAGAAAAATACTTGATTGCGCATGGAGAAGGACCGCTCAGTACATATCTTACACGCGAGTCGTAATTATACAATACATCACTCAGGATGTGCGTACACATTCCTGACATGTTATTTAGGCTAGTGCACTTCTCCGAGTTCCTACATGATGCGCACACAAACTACTTCTCACCAAAACTATGTACATATAAACATATCATACAAGCTGGCACATCGCACGGCTGCTAGGCGCACTCAGTCGGAGATGGTGAAAACTTCCCTCGGCCTGCCGAGGGTAAGACCCAGTGGTGCAGGAGACTCAACCTCCTCCTCACTAATAGGCTCCAGGCGCGAAGTACTGCGTTGAGGAGTTGGTGCGGGTGCGGCAGGTGGTGCAGCTCTGATTGGAGTAGGAGCAATGACTTGGTCAAACTCCTCAGTGGTAGGCAGGCGGCGAGCGGTAGCTAGGATGGCAGGTGCATAGGATGCTGAGGACGAGACGTAAGTCAGTGGTGGTGCTGTATGGAGGAGCTCCCTCCTGTTGGCGGAACAACCCTGAACTGAGTCCATACGGGCAGCCACAAGGTCGTCCACGAGGTTATCAAAAGCTGCCTCAAGAGCTTTGAGATACTCAACAAGCATCTCAATAGCCTCATCTCTCTCTCCCCTAGAGCAAGCGAATGCATAGTGACAAGTATATGGCACGTGGCATGGGAGGTAGCGGTAGCGACGAGTCTTCATCGTAGGAAGAGCATCCCGAAGACGAGCTATCGCCTCACGGGCAGCCATCTGCATGGCATGCCTCTCCGTAGGCATGGCCCTTCCCACAAAACGGAAGCGGCGTGACTCAGAACGTCCTCCCTTGAATTGCACCGCGGCCTGGTGCATAGACACGCTGTCACTGATCTTGTGCTGGTAGAGTGTGAACTCCGGACGAGCCGATGGCCCGATCGCGACCTTGACGATGGAGGCGAGAAGCTTGATAAACCCCTCAGGCACATTGGCGAACACCTGTGACTCGCAGTCGTTGCCAGCCATCTACAAAAGTAGACAAAAATTCTGGATAGTCAAAATCATAAATTTATGATGACCAACAGAAATTTGCTATGTTTGCAAAATGTTGAAAGAGCACTAAAGACACTAATAACCGATTAACGATCGCACCTAGTGGCTTCCTACAGTCAGCCTGGCTCTGATACCAAGGTTGTCAGGACCGGTTTTCCAATAAAACATTTATTGAGAAACCGACCCTTATATCAAACCAGTATAGAAGAATCCTTCTTACTGGCAGACAAATCCTTGATACAGACATCCAGGAGTACTAAATATTATACAAGGTTGAGCTGAGGTTCCTCAACAATTTATTACAAGCACGCCGATATAATACATAAGGGCGGATATGACACAAGGAGTATGGTGGCATAACTACTGACTCGTAATAAAAGTGGTGGTGGATATGTCACAGTGAAGTGGGTGACATGACTCCTAAATCTTACAACTCATCGAGCGTCGGAGTGAGGCTCGATGACTTTTATTCTGGATAGCGGAAGCGTATATAATACAAGTGACCAATTCTAGGATCGCATGGGACTGACTGGGACTCCTCTAGGCGTCGGACTCGCTATCGAACTCTTCATCCATAAGATTGCCTTCGTCAACATCTGGCCAAATCAACAAGCCAGGTGAGTACTTTGAATGTACTCGCAAGATAGTTTGGACATAAGATATAACAAATGCAAACATGATGCACATGAACAGATTAGTAATGCGTACTCAGATACTAAAATTTGCACTGCACGATAAATAAAAAGGAAGTCAGGCGGTAGTCCTCCCGAAATCCCAATAAAATAACTGAGAACCGATCGGGTGTCTGAAGCGACGCCTCGAAAGGTAAAAAAATAAATGAACAATGCCGCAGTCGGGCGTCAGGGCGACACCACATAAAGGGCTCATATTGAAATATAAACGACAGTGCGTGCCACAGTCGGACGTCTAAGCGACATCTCGAAAAGGGCTTATGTCAAAAGTAAATAGCAAGAATGCCACAATCGGACGTCTGAGCGACATCACATAAAGGGCTTATATCAAAGTAAATAACAAGAGTGCCACAGTCGGACGTCTGAGCGACATCACATAAAGGGGTAATATCAAAAGTAAATAACAAGAGTGCCACAGTCGGACGTCTGAGCGACATCACATAAAGGGCTTATATCAAAAGTAAATAACAAGAGTGCCACAGTCGGACGTCTGAGCGACATCACATAAAGGGCTTATATTTCATTATTTGAATTCAAGTAGCTCATGAATTTAACTCATCTCAAGTAAATACTCATGTATGAAATAATAAACTGGTTAGTCCATCCACAGGAATAACATTCAGCCGGGTTTACTACTCATGTTTAATCACTGGAGATTTTCACTGAGACTGACACAGAGACTGACGCTGAGACGGACGTTGAGACTGATACTGATACTGATATGGATGTGTTGACCAAGATACTTGACCATGGACACGGTTACTCGGATGGATTTGACTCTGCAGAGTTTGTACTCTTTAACCACAGCCAACGGATTTCAGTAGTCACAAAGGACTAGTTCTGTTTATGGTATTTTAGGAGAAACACATCTAACCAGTACACACCCATTCCACATTCCGCTGCCAGGGATCACCCTAGGCAACATTCAAGAAAAACTTTAAGACGGGGAGGCCACAACCTCGCGTAGCATGGGATCAAATTTATATCGCGCGCTCTAAGGGGTGCCCCCCTCTCGGTCCCAACCGGAAACACCCATGCCCCCTGACCGGATGACGGGCTTTAATCCAGGGCCATGGAACCCTCATCACAGCCCCTCTATTTGGTGTGTACGAGGAAAGAGGTTTGCAACTTACTAAACCGTATTCTTTGCAGAAAACATGTGGCAGCACGAAAAGGGGACGGACGGTAACGTGGCTTGATCCACGTTAACACTGGAGTTCAACGGTTGACATAAGACTGGCATGCTTCAACAATACCATCTTACCACCTTTCATGTCACCACATGATCATGTTATCTCCCATCAAATGATCACATCAAGTTTCGAAGCATACTGGTAGTTGCCTTGCATGCAATATAACACTCACTGATGCTCATATAAACATGCCATGTACTAACTATTCAAGCAAACATGCAAAACACTCATCATATCAAAGGTTCAAACATGCTTGCCTGGCTCGGAGTAGTCGGAGTCTAGCTCGGCGAAGTTCGCGGTTCCGTCACCTCCTCCGGTATCTACGGTATAAAGAAATCGCATACTAACGTAAATACCGTGTGTGTATAAAAATTATTCCAAAAAAATTCAAATAAATATGATAAAAAAACTAGACAGAAAAACAAAGATGACAGAAAAAGAATCAACTCAAAATCATCTTTTGTTTAAAAGTTATAAAGGTTTTAGTCCAGGGACTAATCTGTGATGAAACATAAAGTTTCCAGGGGCTAGTTTATAAAAACAGAAGACGTACTTGCCCGAAGGCGCTTTTAGAAAACGGTTCGAATAAGAGAGGGAGGCTGACGAGGGGGTCCCACCCGTCATGTTTAAAAATCGAAACAGAGCACCCGGCGCCCGAGGGCCGCGGTGGTCGCCGGCGGCGATCCACGGCGAGGTACGGGGAGTGGATGGTACCTACGGACTCACGTTGCTCTCCCGCGTCTGTGGGTGGTGGAGTTGGTTATCGGCGAGCACCACGTCGATGACGGCCTCCACTCCGGCGGACGGTGGTTTGGGCGGTGGTGGATCTCACCGGGGAGGGCTGCAGATGTCAAATTGAGGCTCGGGTTAGAGGAGTGGGTGTACTAGGAGGCGACTGGCACGGTCTGGGAGGCGGGGGTGGTCTCACCAGAGGGAATCGTGCCGGAGCCCGAAGCGGATCGGGGCGGCCGGAGTCGGGGAAGAAGGCCTCCCCGAGGTCTCCCTAGTAGCTAGGCGTGGCTCTGGTGAGATGTAGGAGTGGTGCTGGGTCGAAGGCGAGCTCGAGGCTCCTTTTTATAGCCGGTCCGAGGCGGTTGCCGAGAACAGGATAACTCCGGCGATGGTTACGGCGAGGCAGTGGTCGAACGGGGTTTTAGGGGTCGGGGCAGCTGCGGATTGGATCACTGGCTTCATCCCGTAGCTAAACTTGGCCAGACTTGGGCGATACTCCAAGTCTTCGACGGAACGGCCTCACGGGCTCGTCGGCGGCAGAGAGCATGCTCTGCGCCTCTCAGGCCACGGCGACTGTGCTGCAGCATGCACGGGGAAGAAGACGGCCACGCGTAGGCTTCTGGTGGTGTGGGCGGTGCTGGACGGCGCCGTCCCTTGCTGCGCCTCACTGGCAGCCGCAGCAAGTGCTGCTGCCGCCGCTCACGGGGGTGATGCACCTCTGCCAGCTCACCGCTGACGCTCGCAACCGTCCAGGCGACCGTGCAGCACGGTGGATAAGAAGGAGGAGCAGGGAGCAATGAGCCAACGAGGGCACTGGCAAGATTGACGCTGCTGACTAACGAAAACGACACTGACGACTGAACTGAACACTGAACTCTGAATTTTTCTGAACTTTGACAGAAACAGTGCACGCCAGCTGTTCAACGAAATGTTTCAAGCACGTGGAACATTTTTCTGGAGTTGATCTTTGGTGAGGTGACCTCTCAATGCATCTAGGGGCTGCCTGATTTTTCCCAGAATTTTTTGGGAAGAAAGATAATGAATTTCACCAAAAATGGAAAATCTGGTCCAAACTTGCAGCAAGCAGAATTTGAACATTTTGAACTGTGGACCAGTGGATCTTGATGGATCTAGGTTGAGGGTACTAAGGACTAGTCAGAGGAGTTTGTTTGGAACCAAAACTCAAAAGGGATATGGTGGTTCCTTTGTAAATCACCAAGGTTCAAAATAAATGACAGAAATTGTTTTGAGGATAAAATAAATAGGAATAAAATTTAAAAGAGTTTGAGACTTGCTGGAATAGGATGCTTGGCTTGACCCAAAGTGGAGGGAGGGGTTTTGGAAGAAATTTTTCAACCTAGGTCATGGCAAGAAAAAGAAATTTTTGAATGAGGGAGAATCAATCCATAAGTCATAGGGTTATTTCTAAAAGAAAGGATTTCAAAAAATTTCCCAAAGAAAATATTTGTGTTGAGTCAACACTAAATGAAAAGCCCTCAAGACCAAAGTAAATGTTGAGAAAAACACATAAAATACTTGCCTTAAAGGTTTTGAGAAGGAGAGGTTTTAAAAAAAATTTAATAACCTCCTTCCCATAAAAGGAAATTAATAAAACCAAAAATAAAATTTTTGGGGTGTTACATTAAAGCATAGACCATAAACTTTCTTGAAAACTAGCAAACTTCATTCTCAGTCATCAAACAATTACAATTCATCTTATTTTCAGGAAGGGTCTATGTCAGAGCTTTGATTTAGCAGACACCACATACTCAACTATCATATAGTCTTCTACAATTGCTAACACTCACGCAATACTTATGGTTATGGAGTTTTAATCGGACACTGAGAAAGATAGGGGCTTATAATGTTGCCTCCCAACGTATTCACCTTTGGGTGATGTCAACAATAATAGTTCATGCTAACTTACATCCAATTGGATATATATATCAGGATCTTTCCAACACGAGGTGCTTGCCAAAGGATAAAATGATAAAGGGAAAGGTGAAGATCACCTTGACTCTTGCATAAAGTAAAAGACATAAAGTAAAAGATAGGCCCTTCGCAGAGGGAAGCAGGGATTTGCAGAGGTGCCAGAGCTCGATTTTGAAATAGAGATGAAAATAATTTTGAGAGGTATGATCTCATTGTCAACATAACAACCAAGAGTTCCCAATATCTTCCATACTACATACATTATAGGCGGTTCCCAAACAGAATGGTAAAGTTTTTACTCCCCCTCCACCAACAATCATCAATCCATGGCTTGCCCGAAACAACGGGTGCCTCCAACTAACATCAATCCTGGGGGAGTTTTGTTTGCAATTATTTTTTATTTGATTTTTGATCTTTTGATCATGGGTCTGGGCATCCCGGTTACCAGCCATTTTCTCGTGAATGATGAGCGGAGTCCACTCATCATGAGAATAACCCACCTAGCATGGAAGATACTGACAGCCCCTAGTCGCTACATGAGCGATTCGGGCATACAAAACAGATTATTATTTGAAGGTTTAGAGTTTGGCACATGCAAATTTACTTGGAACGGCAGGTAAATACCGCATATAGGTAGGTATGGTGGACTCTCATGGCAAAACTGGGTTTAAGGATATTTGGAAGCACAAGTAGTATCTCTACTTGGTGCAAGGAATTTGGCTACCATGAGGGGGAAAGGCAAGCTCAACATGTTTGAATGATCCATGACAATATACTTTAACTGAGATGTGAGAAAACATAACCCATTACGTTGTCTTCCTTGTCCAACATCAACCTTTTAGCATGTCATACTTAATGAGTGCTCACAATTATAAAATATGTCTAGGATAGTATATTTATATGTGAAATCTCTCTTCCTTCAATATTCTTTCATGAATTGTTCAAATGACCAATACAATGCTTGCTAACCTTCAATAAATTTACAGCCTCTACTTCTTAGATGTGAAGTCATTACTCCCCATGGGATAAGCAAATGAAACATATATAATTTCAGATTTATGACATTCAACTCATTCAACCATTTACTCATAGGATATAAGTGAAGCACACGAGTAAATGACAAACTCCTCCAAAAAGATATAAGTGAAGATCAATGAGTAGCTAGATAATTATGTAATTACATGAAGACTCTCTCTCATTTAAGAATTTCAGATCTTGGTATTTTATTCAAACAGCAAGCAAAGCAAAATAAAATGGCATTGCAAGGATAGCACAACTCATGTGAAGAAGCAAAAACTTAGGTTCAACCGATACTAACCGATAATTGTTGAAGAAGAAAGGGTGGATGCCTACCGGGGCATCCTCAAGCTTAGATGCTTGAGACTTCTTGAAATATTATCTTGGGGTGCCTTGGGCATCCCCAAGCTTGAGCTTTTGTGTCTCCTTAATTCCTTTTATATCACGGTCTCCCTAAATCTCAAAAGCTTCATCCACACAAAACTCAACAAGGACTCATGAGATAAGTTAGTATAAACCAATGCAAAAACCTTATCATACTCTACTGTAGCAAATCACTAAAATTATTATTCAACATTGCATACTAAATGCCTCTGCATATTTAATACTCCTATCCTCAAATAGAATCATTAAACAAGCAAACATATGCGAACATAACAGCAATCTGCCAAAACAGTATAGTCTGTAAAGAATGCAAGATTCATCATACTTCCCTAACTCCAAAAATTATGAAAGAAAATTCCCGCTGTAGTAAATTTATCAGAGCTTATTATGCAAAAGGTTTCAACATTATATCATTCTCTGACTTTTCTAGGGAATTTTTACAACAGCGGTAAACTTTCTGTTTTGAAACAGCAACATGTATACTTGCAAAATAAGCATGGTAAAAGCTATCCTTGACATTTTTATTGAAAATATAGATGCTAAATATTATTATAAATAACAGCAAGAAAATACTAACAAAATAAAATGATGCTCCAAGCAAAACACATATCATGTGGTGAATAAAAATATAGCTCCAAGTAAAGTTACCGATGAACGAAGACGAAAGAGGGGATGCCTTCCGGGGCATCCCCAATCTTAGGCTCTTGGTCATCCTTGAATATTAACTTGGGGTGCCTTGGGAATACCCAAGCTTAGGCTCTTGCCACTCCTTATTCCATATTCCATCGAATCTTTACCCAAAACTTGAAAACTTCACAACACAAAACTCAACAGAAAACTCGTAAGCTCCGTTAGCGAAAGAAAACGAAACACCACTTCAATGTACTGTAATAAACTCATTATTTATTTATATTGGTGTTAAACCTACTATATTCCAACTTCTATATGGTTTATAAACTATTTTACTAACCATAGATTCGTCAAAATAAGCAAACAACACAAAAAAAACAGAATCTGTCAAAAACAGAACAGTCTGTAGTAATCTGTAACTAACGCAAACTTCTTGAACTCCAAAAAATTCTACCAAAATAGGAAGTCCTGGGAAATTTGATCATTGATCTGCGGCAATTGTAATCAGTATTTTATCACGTTCTGGTGATTTTAAACAATTGTTTTCGTGAACAGAAAGTTTCTGGAATTTTCAGCAAGATCAAATAATTATCATCCAAGAAGATCCTATAGGTCTTACTTGGCACAAACACTAATTAAAACATAAAACCACATCTAACCAGAGGCTAGATGATTTATTTAATACTAAACAGAACCAAAAAGAACTAAAATAAAATTGGGTTGCCTCCCAACAAGCGCTAACGTTTAACGCCCCTAGCTAGGCATGATGATTTCAATGATGCTCGCATAAAAGATAAGAATTGAAACATAAATAGAGCATCATGAAGAATATGACTAGCACATTTAAGTCTAACCCACTTCATATGCATAGGGATTTTGTGGGCAAACAACTTATGGGAACAATAATCAAATAGCATAGGAAGGCAAAACAAGCATAACATCAAAATTTTCAACACATAGAGAGGAAACTTAATATTATTGCAATTCCTACAAGCATATGTTCCTCCCTCATAATAATTTTCAGTAGCATCATGAATGAATTCAACAATATAACCAGCACCTAAAGCATTCTTTTCATGATCTACAAGCATAGAAAAATTATTACTCTCCACATAAGCGAAATTCTTCTCATTCAGAATAGTGGGAGTATCATAAAAGACTCGAATACTAAAAATTGTTTCCACATTAAAAGAGTAATGTTCAGAAAAAGGGTAATCATAATCATGATTTTTATAAATATAATCATCACTACTTTTTATAGCATAAGTTTCATCACAATAATCATCATAAGTAGCAACTTTGTTCTCATCATAATCATTTGAAACCTCTTCCAAGATAGTGGAATCACTAAATAAAGTTGACACTCTTCCAAATCCACTTTCATATTCATCACAATAAGATTCAACATCCTACAAAATAGTGTGATCACTACTTCCTAAAGTTGACACTCTTCCAAACCCACTTTCATCAATATAATCATCATAGGTAAGAGGCACGCTATCATAACAACTTTGCATATCAAAACTTGGGATGCTAAAAATATCATCTTCATTAAACGTAGCATCCCCAAGCTTGGGACTTTTCATATCATAAGCATAATCACTCTCATCATTAATAGTATGGATAGCACCAATAGTATAGCAATTATCATCATCACAATAAGTAGTAGGAGCAACATCATTTGGGAGAGATACCTTTCTACCTTTGTTGCTCCTTCTTTTCCTTTTCTTTTTCACATTATGTGTGGGTTCAACCTTCTTCTTTGAGCTCTTTATTGATGAGATTGGTTGAATAGAAAGCTCCTCCTCGTTACCTGATTCATCATAAGAAATAATAGGAGGAGATTGGGAAGTCTCTTCCCTTTCATTAGTATTCTCTTCATCTTCCGTTTGCTTTCTTTTCTTTAGGTGGTTGGCAATATAAGGATTTTCAATGCAATTCACTGCACAATACATATAAATTTCCTCTAGATCAAACTCAAGAAGGTTATAACGGGCAAATTCTGGAAGAAATTTAGTTAAACTTTTCATTTCTTCGTAACCCATAAGCAAACTAAGTTCATTATAATGTGCAAGGGAGATCAAATCATCACAACTTTTGGACACGATTCGATCATGAAACAATTTGCATCGGAGATGTAAATGACCACTTTCATTGCAAAGTTCACAAGTACGGTGAAGGAAATATAAATTTTCAACACTCTCCCTTAGCCTTTCTTGCAACAATTTAGTTTCTACATGCTTATGCCTCTTGCAATATCTATCTTCTCTATTTGGTGTATCTAGGCAAACCCAATAATCTCCACAAAAATCGACATGCTTATAGGAGACATTTTCATCATAACTAGTGCAATCATCATTAGTACTATGGATATTCAAAGAGTTCATACTAACAACATTGCAATCATGCTCATCATTCAAAGATTTAGTACCAAGCATTTTAACGCATTCTTCTTCTAGCTGAGCACAATTTTCCTTACCATCATTTTCATGAAAGATATTAAATAGATGAAGCGTATGAGACAGACTCAATTCCATTTTTTATAGTTTTCTTTTATAAACTAAACTAGTGATGAAACAAGAAACAAAAAGATTCGATTGCAAGATCTAAAGATATACCTTCAAGCACTCACCTCCCCGGCAACGGCGCCAGAAACTGCTTGATGTCTACTACACAACCTTCTTCTTGTAGACGTTGTTGGGCCTCCAAGTGCAGAGGTTTGTAGGAAAGTAGCAAATTTCCCTCAAGTGGATGACCTAAGGTTTATCAATCCGTGGGAGGCGTAGGATGAAGATGGTCTCTCTCAAGCAACCCTGCAACCAAATAACAAAGAGTCTCTTGTGTCCCCAACACACCCAATACAATGGTAAATTGTATAGGTGCACTAGTTCGGCGAAGAGATGGTGATACAAGTGCAATATGGATGGTAGATAAAGGTTTTTTTAATCTGAAAATATAAAATCGGCAAGGTAACTAATGATAAAAGTGAGCGAAAACGGTATTGCAATGCTAGGAAACAAGGCCTAGGGTTCATACTTTCACTAGTGCAAGTTCTCTCAACAATAATAACATAATTGGATCATATAACTATCCCTCAACATGCAACAAAGAGTCACTCCAAAGCCACTAATAGCGGAGAACAAACAAAGAGATTATGGTATGGTACGAAACCACCTCAAAGTTATCCTTTCTGCTCGATCTATTCAAGAGTCCGTAGTAAAATAACATGAAGCTATTCTTTCCGTTCAATCTATCATAGAGTTCATACTAGAATAACACCTTAAGACACAAATCAACCAAAACCCTAATGTCACCTAGATACTCCATTATCACCTCAAGTATCCGTGGGCATGATTATACGATATGCATCACACAATCTCAGATTCATCTATTCAACCAACACAAAGTACTTCAAAGAGTTCCCCAAAGATTCTACCGGAGAGTCAAGACGAAAACATGTGCCAACCCCTATGCATAGGTTCATGGGCGGAACCCGCAAGTTGATCACCAAAACATACATCAAGTGGATCACGTGAATATCCCATTGTCACCACAGATAAGCATGGCAAGACATACATCAAGTGTTCTCAAATCTTTAAAGACTCAATCCGATAAGATAACTTCAAAGGGAAAACTCAATCCATTACAAGAGAGTAGAGGGGGGAGAAACATCATAAAATCCAACTATAATAGCAAAGCTCGCGATACATTAAGATCGTGCGAAGTCAAGAACACGAGAGAGAGAGATCAAACACATAGCTACCGGTACATACCCTCAGCCCCGAGGGTGAACTACTCCCTCCTCGTCATGGAGAGCGCCGGGATGATGACGATGGCCACCGGTGAGGGATTCCCCCTCCGGCAGGGTGCCAGAACGGGCTCCCGAGAGGTTTTCGGTGGCTACAGAGGCTTGCGGCGGCGGAACTCCCGATCTATTGTTTGTTCCGATGTTTTTAGGGTATATGGAAAATATAGGCGAAAGAAGTCGGTCGGGGGAGCCACGAGGGGCCCAGGAGACAGGGGGCGCGCCCAGTAGGGGAGGGCGCGCCCTCCACCCTCCTGTCTTCCTCGTTGCTTCCTTTACGTGTACTCCAAGTTCCCTGGATTGCTTCCGTTCCAAAAATAACGCTCCCGAAGGTTTCATTCCGTTTGGACTCCGTTTGATATTCCTTTTCTTCGAAATACTGAAACAGGCAAGAAAACAGCAATATGGGCTGGGCCTCCGGTTAATAGGTTAGTCCCAAAAATAATATAAAAATGTACAATAAAGCCCATAAACATTCAAAACAGATAATAAAATAGCATGAATGCTTCATAAATTATAGATACGTTGGAGACGTATCAGTGGCGCGCTCCGCTGGCGTCGGGCAAGTTGCCCCGGCGGGGCTCTTGCCGGGGCCACGGAGGCCACCCGGCAAGGGTCTTGCCGGGGGAGTCTGCCTCGCCCTTTTGCTCTTTGTGGTCTCTGGTCTTGGCGTTGCTTTGATCGCCTTGTGCTCCGGCTCCCCTTCCCTGCCCTGTTCAGTGTGGTCGTGGGCGCGGCTCTGACTGCCCGTGCACAAGTAAAGGGGTCAAAAGGAGAGCCCCTACTTTTGTACACCGACAGGAGCCCCCGGGCCTGGGCCACACATAAGCGCAACGCATTGTTGGGCTAGGCCCAGAACGGTGTGCGGGCAGGTGGGGCGGATCTTTTTACCGTAGTAACTTTTCCATCCGCTGCGCTTCCCCACGACACGCGTTGAACGCGCGACGTGGAGGGTCGTGCGTGACGTGGGGGTCATGCGTGGGGCGGTCTCCGCACACATGCGCCACATCATGGTAAAGAGGCGGCTCGCACCTTCCCCATAAAAAGAGGGATACGCAGAGGCGCGGCTCATTTACTGAGTGGACTCGGGTCGTGGTCTTCAAGGCGTCCGCGCCCCACGATCACGGGGTGGGGAACGGTCGCCTCACCCATCCCCTTGATTCTACTTGCTCGCCACGTGTCCCCCATGCAGGTGGCAGGCGGTGGAGGTGGGGAACCAGGCCGTTGCTGATTGGGGCAGCGGGTCGGTCTCGATTCCCTGCGCCCCCGATGGCCAGATTGGTCGAGTGGGGCGGCCGAGCCCCGACCCCGCCCCTTTATAAGAAGGGGAAGGGGGATGGTATCCCACATCTTTTCATCATCCACCTCCATCCACTTCGGCTTCTTCCTTCCATCTGCCATGGCGAGAGGAGGCACCGGCCCTTCGACGGTGGCGGCGAGGGTCGCTGCTCGACAGCGTGTCCCTCCTCCCCAAGAGCTCGCGGCGGCGGAGCCGGCCACGAGAAGAAGGGGGAGGGGGCGAGGCCAAGGTCGCCGTGGCGCTCGGGGAAGAGGGGGACGGGGCGGCGCACCGGCCTTGCCTCCGCCGGCGATGCCTCTCCCAATGGAGGGCCACGTTGGGGACCAGCCTCGCGAATTCTTCTTCAGGCTACGCCGGCCACCGCGCCGTCGTCTTCGTCTCCCTTCCCCGTTTTCTCGGGAGATGGAGCTCGAGCCGCCCCAGACCCTCGGGCTGCACATGAGGGGCTGGGGGAACGGCGGCACGCGGGTCGACGTCGACTTCCCTGCTCCCCACGTCATGTACCTCCGTCGCGGCTGGAAGACGTTCGCTCGTGTCCAGAGCCTGACGGCGGGGCTCGTTCTCTACTTCAAGTTAATGGAGAACGGCCTGCTCTCCGTCAAGGTCTTTGGAGATCTTGGAGCTCGCCTA
The DNA here is from genome assembly GCF_018294505.1 of Triticum aestivum. Classification (NCBI taxonomy): domain Eukaryota; kingdom Viridiplantae; phylum Streptophyta; class Magnoliopsida; order Poales; family Poaceae; genus Triticum; species Triticum aestivum. The sequence goes on from NC_057799.1 coordinate 81,333,633, forward strand.
AAGTGCTGCGTGGAGAGCTCCTCGACGATGAAGATTCCTCATCAAGCAGGAGTGACGAGGAGGACAGCGACAGCGACGACGAGGGCGTCGAGCGGCGGGATGCCGACCTCGACTCCAACTGACCGCGTTGCCCCTCCCTCAGCCACGCGCCCTGCCGAGGGCCTTCCTCGTCAAGCTCTCCATCGGCGCGTTCCCCGTCGACTCCTTGGGCGGCTGGCGCAGGAGGGTCGGAGAAGGTGAAGAAGGCGGGTGGCGGCCGTCAAATCGGATTACGCGAGCACCAACGCCTTCGTCGCATATTGCCGGCACGCTGCCTCATCTTCCAGCTTCCCTCCCGGCACCGGGATGTTCTCCTGGTGCCTTCTGCTCCTCGCACCTTGCCTAGGCGCTCTTTTTCCCTCCTGCTATCTTGTTCCACCTTCTGAGGAGAGGGACAAGAAAGGGATTACGGGCATCTTATATCTTTTTAGTTTGTAAGCCTGCAGGCACTTGTTAATTTTAAGACTTGTAATCCCTTGCTCATGTTTTTTATTCCGTATGAACTGTACCTGTATGGGATGTTTTTAATGAAAAAGGGTGCTTGCCGGGTTCTTTGTGCGTGAGCGAGGCCCATGCCAAGGAATGAATCCTTGTTATTTTCAAGATAAACATTGTCACCCGGCAACAGGCCTTGCCGTCCCCTTACTTTAGTCGACCATTCTCACGCTCTCGGCGGAGGCAGGGGTGAAGTAGAGTTAGGCCCTTCTTTATTTCCTTGCCACCGCGACTACGACCCGGCTCCGACCCAGGGATTTGGGTACAGGAAAAAAGGGGGAGCACGGTGGTCTAGGAGCAAAACGAGGTTTCATACGTCCCAACTTCATACGGAAATGCACAATAGAGGATAAAAGACTTATCTGAATCTGCAGCCCCCGGCAGCCTTGGTTGCCGTGGTTGGATTCTTGTATCTGCAGCCCCCGGCAACCTTGGCTTGCCGAGGCCGGAGCGCCGACCCGTTCTCTTTCTTCCAACCACCTCACCAAAAACGTCCATGTACCCTGCGAACCAAAGAGGATGGAAATGAACAGAGAAATGCGCACTCGACCTCTATGCTAGGGGTTAGTCGCCGCTAAGCACTATCAACCCTAACCAAGGGAGAGACTTAACCCAGCATGCATGCTAAAACTTAGGGCGCCAGCGCTTCATTTATTTATGCTCAGGTCTGCGCCTGGCTTTGTATAGAGGGTTACATGCCTCGCCGGCAACCGCGCCTTATGGGTAAAACTTACGAAGATGTTCGATGTTCCAGGAGTTGCTCACTGGAATAGCATCTTCGGTCTCCAGGCAGACTGCACCAGGCCTGGTGACTCGTATTACCCAATAAGGGCCTTCCCACTTCGGCGTCAACTTTTTGGAATTCTTGGCCAACTGAACGTGCCAAAGAACAAGGTCGCCTTCCTCAAAGCTTCGGGCATGAACCTTGCGGCTATGGTAGCGGCGCAAGGCTTGCTGGTAGCGCTGTGCTCTCACAGCCGCCCGAAGACGATCTTCCTCGAGGAGCGTTGCGTCATCTTGTCGCAATTGCTCTTGCTGAAGCTTGTCATAAGCGAGCACTCAAGGTGACCCGTATGTGAGTTCCGTGGGGAGAACTGCTTCTGCCCCGTATACCAGGGCAAAGGGTGTCTGGCCGGTGGCTCGATTTGGCGTCGTTCTGATTGACCAAAGAACCGCCGGCAACTCATCAATCCAGCGCCTTCCGCTCTGGTGCAGCCTGTCAAAAGTCTTGGTCCTCAGGCCTCGCAGTACTTCAGCATTTGCCCTCTCCGCCTGGCTGTTGCTCCGTCGGTGTGCCACGGAAGCGAAACAGACCTTGCTGCCGAGGTCTTGGATGTATTGCATGAAGGTGTGGCTTGTGAACTGTGTGCCGTTGTCGGTGATGACTCTGTTTGGCACACCAAAACGGCAGACTAGCCCCTTGAAGAACTTGACGGCTGACTGTGCGGTCACCTTCCTCACTGCTTCCACCTCCGGCCACTTTGTGAACTTGTCGATTGCAACGTACAAGTACTCAAAGGCCCTGACAGCGTGGGGAAAGGGCCCAGTATGTCGAGCCCCTAGACCGAAAATGGCCAGGAGAGAGGAATTGTTTGAAGGGCTTGAGCCGGTTGATGAAGCGTCTTTGAATGGAACTGACACGCTTCACACTTTGTTACTAGTGCCGTTGCATCTTGGAGGGCACTGGGCCAGAAGAAACCTTGCCGGAACGCCTAGCCGGCAAGGGCCCTCGACCCTATGTGGGAGCCACATATGCCTCCGTGTATCTCCGCCAACAGCTTCAGTCCTTCCTCCCGGGGAATGCACTTCAATTTCACACCGTTCGGCCTTTTCCTGTACAGGACATCATCGACGAACTGATACATAGCAGACCGACGGGCTACTTTCTCTGCTTCTTCCTGCTCCTCGGGAAGCTCCCCTGTTTGGACGAATCGGACGGTGTGCTGTGCCCATGCCGGAGCATGGGGCTCGACGGCAAGGACTAAAGGCATTTCTTCTGCTATGGGAGCGGTCGTCTCTACGGCCAGGGCTTGATGCCCTGCTGGAGTCAGTTGCCCCTCGGCAGGCTCTGTACCCACGGCAATATCCTTGCCGGCGGCCCCAGGGGGCTCGGTGGGAAAGTACTTGCCGGGGCCTGATTTCCTCCGCTTGTTCTGCTCTGTTGATAGTTCAACGGATGGCTGAGTTAACCGAAGCACAAAAGTACCTGGTTCCATAGGTAGCTTGAATGCAACGCGCTTCGACAGGTAGTTGGTGATGTCGTTCTCCACTCAGGGAACGTGCTCCGCTTGTATACCGTCAAAGCGCTCTTCCAGCTTCCTCACTTCATCTACGTAGGCTTCCATCAACGGGCTCTGATAATATTTGTTGACTTGCCTGACGACAAGCTGTGAATCACCCCTGATGATGAGCTTCTTAATCCCATGGTCTGCCGCGATCCTGAGACCGGCAAGCAACCCCTCGTATTCAGCAGTGTTGTTTGTGGACATCTCCCTGGGAAAGTGCATATGGATTACATACTTGAGGTGCTCTCCGGTGGGTGCGACAAGAAGCACACCAGCACCGGCGCCTTGCAGCGAGAAAGCCCCGTCAAAGTACATGATCCAGTTGCGACTTGCTTCCTTGCCGGGAAGAGTGGTCTCCTGGATCTCTTCGTCGGGCGTTGGGGTCCATTCCGCAACAAACTCTGTCAAGACTCTGCTCTGGATTGTCGAAGTACTTTCAAACTTCAAACCAAAGCTCGACAGCTCCAAGGCCCACTCCACGATCCTCCCGGTCGCGTCTGGGTTATGCAGTATCCGTTGCAACGGGAGGCGGGTGACGACGGTGATTTTGTGTGCTTGGAAGTAATGACACGGCTTCCTCGAGGCCATAAGGAGGCCGAAGAGCAATTTCTGCACACCGGAATACCTTGACCTAGCCCCCCTGCAAGAGGGAGCTGACAAAGTAAACTGGGTGCTGCATCATCTTCTTCTTCTGCACCACTTCATTTGGTTGCACGGGCCCTGTCCCGATGGCATCAGACTCTGCTGGGGGCCTTGCCTTGCCGGCGCCAGGCCCTGCCTGGAGGAGCTCTGGCTCGCCATCCACCAGTCCGGCCGTTGCCGCTGCCTCTTCATCGACCTTCCTCTATGCCACTAGCGCGGCACTGACCACTTGATTCGTTGCTGCTAGATACAGGCAACGTGACCTTGCCCTTCGGCTGACTTCTTCCCGGGTTGACCCCTTGAAACGTGCCCATCTCCTCGAGGTCTCCATCAGGAATCTGCAGCCTTTTGATCACAACGGGCGAGATCAAGTTCAGACTGGCCCCGCCGTCAACTAGCATCTTGTTCACCTTGAGGTTGCGTATCGTTGGTGAAACCAACAACGGCAAACACCCGACCGTAGTTGTGCGATCAGGGTGGTCCTCGTTGTCGAAGATGATAGGCGTGCTGGACCACTTCACTGGCTTCTGAGCGTCGAATGAGGACTCCACTGCTGTGATCTCATGCGCCCACTGCTTGAGCTGGCGGTGAGAGGTATGCAGCGAGGCGCCACCATCGACGCACGTGGCCTCTGTAGCTTTCTGGAACTCATGCTCGCCAGACTCGTCGTCTTCGTCATGATCATCGTCTTCCTGCTTCTTGTCGCGGCCCCGAGCGGGCCTCTCTTGCTAGTTATCCTTGCCGCGGCGACCTCTTTGGCCGCCACGCTTCTTGCCAGATCCCTCGGCACCATCCTGGCCTTTCTCCTTGTCCCGCCTCTGATACTCAGCTTTTTTCTTCTCAGCAAGCAGCTCGACTTGCCGGCAGTTCTGGAGGTCATGGCCCTTGGTGCGGTGGATCTTGCAGTATTGCTTGTCGGAGCCTCCTGGCTTGTCGGCAGCCGCCAAGGCCCGGCAAGCGGCGCACCCGGCAATTTCCTTGCCGGGGTCGTCTGCCTTGGCCTTCTTGGCAGCGCCGGTGTCCTCGGATCCCTCAACGGCAAGCACGATCTCGCCCTTGCGCTTCCTGTTGTGGCGCCGGCCCTTCTTCATCGGGGTGGCTGTGCATTCGTCTGTGGAGTCGGTTTCCGCGCCGGCGTCCTCGCCGGGGCACTTCTGTCCCTCTTCAGGTCGGGCGCATCTATCGGCCAGAACATAGAGTTCGGCCACATCTTTGACCTTGTTCATCGCCAGCTCTTCGCGCATCTTGCGGTTGCGCACATTCTGATGGAATGCGCTGATCACGGTGGCGAGATGAACATCTGGGATGTTGTATTGCACTCGGCTGAACCTCTGTATGTACTTGCGCAGGTTCTCACCATCCTTCTGGGGAATGATGTGCAAATCGCTCACCTGGCCATGAGCTTGGTGGCCTCCAGTGAAGGCGCCAATGAACTCATGACACAGATCCAACCAAGAAGAAATGGAATCCGCCGGCAAGTGCATCAACCAGGACAAGACATTGGGTTTCAGGGCCAACAGGAAGTAATTGTCTAGCACCTTGTCGTTGCGAGCTCCAGCGGCTTGCAACGCGATGGTGTAGATGCTGAGGAACTCCGACGGGTGGGTCTTGCCGTTGTACTTCTCGCCGATGTCGGGCTTGAATGTGCGGTGGGACGGCCACTGGAACTGCCGCAGCTCACGGGTAAAGGCTAGGCAACCCACCTCGTAAGGTAGGCCACCGGAGCCTCCTGGCGCTGGGTAGTCCGTAGTGGGCCCTGCCCGCCTATCTGACTGGTGGCGCGCATCGCGCCGACGCTCGATGGTGGTTCGAGCGTCTTCATGGGCTCGCTCCCGAAGAACTTGGCGCTGATCGTGGTGGGTCCATGGGTCGGACGACGCTATGGAAATGTTATCACAAGCGTCATCACGACGGACCGGCACCCGCGGCAACTGGCGTGGGGGAGGAGAGTGCACTGTGGCTGCAGCACCTCCGGTCCTTCCACCGCTGGCATGTGGTGGCTCGACGGAGCGTCGGCCCGAGGGCACCGCTGGTCGCGGTTCATCTTTGTTGGCGACACCGACGAGGCTCCGGATGGTGGCTCTTCACTCGTCGAGCTTTTTCGCGGCAGGAGGGAAGTCGAGGAGCAGCTGCGCGCGCGCCAAAGCTTCTGCTGGCATGGGTGGTGGCAAAAGCTGCGTGGACCGTGACATACTCCGACTTCTAACCATGTTAGAAGGAGCTCTATCACGGCCTGGCGGCTGTGTGCCATTTTCGCCAGCACTTCGGCGGGCATGGTGGCCTCCTTCGTCTCGCAAATGATGCACAAGACTCTTCCCACGGCGGCGCCCGGGGTCACCAGCGTGGTGACGCTGCTCGCCGCGCACACCCTGGGAAGAGCGCGTTGTGGGCGCCGGCGTAGGCGTCTTGGAGGTTGCTGCGCCGCCCGTAGGTGGCACGGCGCCCCCCTGGAGGGCCCCGCGCCGCCTGCGGGGGGCCCAGCTCCGTCCTTGGGTTCGGTGATGTGTGGCCCGTCGTCTTGCACATGAACGACTCCGCTCACTAGGCTCTGACTGCCAGAGTGATGTTGGTGCTCGCGGGCCGCGCCTTGGGTTCTGTCCGCGACCGGCCCGCTGCTCACCCGCACCGGTACGGGCCGTCCGGCTCCGGATGAACCGATCACCATGATCGTCTTCTTCTTGGGAGCCATGGCGATGAAGAACTGCTAGGCTAACCGCTAGACTGGATTTTCACAACTACACCCCCTACCTGGTGCGCCAAAGATGTCGGGGGAAATCGACACCTATGGAATCACTGGGATCCCTTCTACGGTTGGCGGGCGCGGGGTTGTGCAAAGAGCGGGTCTGACATGAAGCAAACAGATCGTTTACCCAGGTTCGGGCCGCGGAGATGCGTAATACCCTACTCCTGCTTTGGTGGATGTATTTGAGTGTTCTTGTGTTCTTGAGCTAGCTACGGGGTGTAACTTGCCCAAAAGATCCGAATCCTCCTCCTGGTCGCCTCGGGCCTCCTTTTATAGACAAAAAGGGGTTGCCACAGTGGCACACAGGAGGTGGAAAGGTGTACAGTGGATGAGTCAATCCTCTGGCACCGTCGGACAAATGCATTTAATGCGCTGCCAACGTGCCCCTCTCGCTTTATCAGGGACGGCAAGGAAGCTCGTCCCAGCTGTCGCCGCCTTGCCTGGCTTCGACATGCGTCCGAGCTGACGAGGCACCGTGGCGCCACGTTGGCTGGCTGCTGGGCTGGCGCGGTGGTGGAGCCTTCATGTATATCTGCATGCCACCACGCATGTGCTTGCTGGGTCGGTCGTGGAGGCCGCTCGTCGCCACACAGGTGCCTGATCAGCTGGTTGAGCTGGCAGCTGCATGGGGACGGCGGCAGTGTCTTGGCAGGCGTGGGCCTGGCCGCGGCCCCGTAAGCGTCCTCGGCAAGGGCCTTGCCGGGGCCCCGACAAGGGTCTTGTCGTGGCACCGTGGTCGTCCCCGGCAAGGGTCTTGCTGGGGGTCTCGTGGAACTCGTAGGCAAGGATCTTGCCGAGGGTCGTCGTCTTCTGGTCCTCATCCGATCTTGTGTGTTTATGATCTTGACGAAGATCTACATGCCACCACAGAGGTGTCTCCCGAGCCCTGGTCCCAATGTGGTTGTTGGAAACCCTTGGGCTCAAGGGTGGCGTGCTCCGCTGGCGTTGGGCAAGTTGCCCCAGCGGGGCTCTTGCCGGGGCCACGGAGGCCACCCGGCAAGGGTCTTGCCGGGGGAGTCCGCCTCGCCCTTTTGCTCTTTGTGGTCTCTGGTCTTGGCGTTGCTCTGATCGCCTTGTGCTCTGGCTCCCCTTCCCTGCCCTGTTCAGTGTGGTCGTGGGCGCGGCTCTGACTGACCGTGCACAAGTAAAGGGGTCAAAAGGAGAGCCCCTACTTTTGTACACCGACAGTGATAGTCAGAATAGATCTGAGGAACAAGTGCAATTGAGTGAGGGTTCAGATCCCTCAAGCAGCTATGATGAGGGCAGCAGGAGCACACCTAGCAACTTGCCCAAGGCAGCCACCAGAACAAGGAAGAAGAGAACCTCAGACTCTGAGGATCAGGACTATGTGGCTGTTGAGGATGAGGCCACCTCAAGAAAGAAAGTGCTAAAGAAGGAATATGGCACTGCTGCTGCAACAAAGCCTGGTATGCATAAGAAAGCACCTGCCAAGAGAGTGCCAACATCCAAGCCTAGGAAAGCAGCCTTGGAAGAAACAATGGAGTTCACTCTTGAACCCAAAGAAGCTGGAGAAGACAAGAAGAGAAAGGAGAGGGTCAAGAAGACTATTGCCAGATTCATTGGCAAGCCCTCCATGATGAGAGATTCAGAAGAGGAAGAAGAAGATGCTGCACCAGCACCCAAAGCTCAGAAGCTTATAGGGGATGCAATCAAGTCAGGGGCTGCAACATCTAAGCCCAAGACTGCTCCCAAAGCAACAGCTCAAGCTCAGAACAGTGCACCCAAGAGAAACACCAGAAACATTCCTGCAGAAGAGAAGAACAAGGCCCCACTGCCTGAAGTTGAAGAAGAGGATGATGAGGCCCTAGTGCTAAGAAAACTGAAACCCAAGATTCCAGACCACAATGATGCTCATCCAGTAGCTGAGGACATGCACATCAGAAAAGATGCAGGACTGAGATTGTGGAGACAGTCTGATCCCTATGCTGTGAGGAGGAGGACTGCAGTTGACTACAGGTTCCACACCAAAGAACAACAAGATTTCTATGAGACCATTCTTCTTGACAAGAAGCTAATGGTATGTGACATGAGATGGGTTGATTGGGAATACATCAAGGAGAATGAAGATCACTTCCCAGGTGTACATGACAGCTTCAAGGCTTGTGGAGTTGAGAAGTTTGTTGGACAGAAACTTACCAAATGGAATGATGAGCTTATACTGCAATTTTACTCCACTGCTCACTTCTATCCAGATGGGAGGATAGTTTGGATGTCTGAAGGTACTAGATACCAATCAACTATTGATGAATGGGCCAAGTTGATCAATGCCCCATAAGCTCATGAGGATGAATTGGATGTGTATGCCAAGAAGAAGAAAGACCACAACTCAATGGCACACATGTACAAAGAGATCCCTGATAAAGCTTTGGAGACACACAAGGTTGGATCTGTACACTATCTGTTGTCTAGTCTGCCTACCATCAACACCATCCTGAGGCACACTTTGCTACCCAAGGCAGGAGATCATAAGATGATTAGAGGACACTCAATCAACTTGCTGCACCTTTTTGATGTCCCTCAAAGGTTCAAGGTCATGAGTCTGTTTGTAGAGACAATCAAGAGGACAGCTGCTGACCAGAAGAGATCTTGTGGGTATGCTCCACATATTCAGGTGCTCATCAACTCCAAGATGGGCACAGGTACTTATTTGATGGACAAGAAGCATTTACCCCTATATCCTGAATTTGAAGATAACAAAGTTGTGATGGATGAGAATGAACCTTCATCAGTGCAAGCACAAGAAAAGAGAGCTAAAGCAAAGGCAGAGAAAGCTGCAAAGATGCCAAGTGCTAAAGAGGCATCTCAAGTTTTCCTGGAGAGCAAGCAAGATCAGCTGGCATATCTAATCCAATCAACTTTGAGGATTGAGCAGGGATTGGCCACCCTGACTCAGAATCAAGAGAGCTTGGAGAGGATCATAGAGACAAAATTTTATGATCTTGATATGAAGGTTACTGAGATACAAACAGCAGTTGAGCAGCTCCAGGAGGAAGCATAAGAGAGGAAAGGGAAGGCAACTACTGATGCTTTTCAGCAAGTGCCTAGAGGTCAGAGGTCTGCTGCAGTGCCAGTACCAGATACTAGAGCTACATCGTCAGCACCAGCAGCTACAACTTTAGTGCCATCTCCAGCAGCCACTCCACCAGCTCCAGCTACATCAACTGATGCCTTCATCCTTGGAGTTCTCTCTACACCACCTCCCGAAGACCAAGCCTGAGAGACGCATAACACTATGCATATTTGAACTTTTTGGTAACTTGTTGCCAAAGGGGGAGAAATATGTATAGATCATAGGCTTCGAGAGAGAGTGTTTTGCTTCTTTGTCTCTCTTTCTTTTGGTTGAACTTTATTGTGTGCTTGTTTGATACTTTATGTCTGTGTGTGAGATACTTGTTTGATCATATGCTACTTTAATGCTTGCTTGGATGATAATATCTCTTATAACCCAATATGATCATTCACTTTGCTTGGTGATGAGTGCATGCATTCATTTATATCATTTTGAGCGCTCCACCAAGATGTATGTGACATGGAAGAGTAACCCATGATCCTAATAGATTGTGCATTTGCATTCAAAAGCAAATCTTAAATAATGCACAAATTTAGAGCTCTTGCTTATCACATACTTCTCAAAGCAACGATGTACTTCAATCTTATTATCATTTGTCAAAGATTTGATCTATATGTTGTCATCAATTACCAAAAAGGGGGAGATTGAAAGTGCAACTATCCCAGGGTGGTTTTGGTAATTACTAACAACATATAGCTCATTGAACTAATGCTATTTCAAGATAAATATTTCAGGGAAGTTCAATGATTAGCATGGCATGGATTAGGAATGTGGACCCCTCAAAATGCTAAGGACAAAAGATTGGCTCAAGCTCTAAAGCTCAAGACTCTACATTTTCATTTTAGTGATCCAAGATCACATTGAGTCCATAGGAAAGCCAATACTATTAAAAGGGGATGAGGTGTTGCTTAATGGGTTTCTTGCTCAAAATGCTTAGTGATATGCTCCAAAGCCCCCAACCACTTTCTCACATCCACATATGTCCCAAACCAAAAAAGTCCAACTCGGCCCCACCGAAACTTTCTATCCAGCGCCACCGAGTTCATTTGACATAGCCATTGCCACAAACCCTAGTCATTTTGGTCTCACCGATAGGGATCTCGGTCTCACCGAGATGGGATTGCAAACTCTCTGTTTCCCTTCGTAACGTTTCGGTCTAACCGAGATGAGCGATCGGTTCCATCGAGTTCGCAATGCAAACTCTCTGTTTGCCCTTCGTAATGTTTCGGTCCAACCGAAATGAGCGAATCGGTCCCACCGAGTTTGCCTGACCAACTCTCTGGTTAGCTTATTACCAAAGTCGGTCCCACCGAGTTTGTGTAATCGGTCTCACCGAGATTACGTTATACCCTAACCCTAATGAAATCGGTCCCACCGAGTTGACATGTCGGTCCCACCGAAAAGCCTAACAGTCACATTATGAACTGAATCGGTCTGACCGAGTTTTTTGATCCGTTCCCACCGAGTTTGGTGAATTGTGTGTAACGGTTAGATTTTGTGTGGAGGCCATATATACCCCTCCACCCACTCTTCATTCGTCGAGAGAGCCATCAAAACATGCCTACACTTCCAACATACATTTTCTGAGAGAGAACCACCTACACTTGTGTTGAGGTCAAGATATTCCTTTCCAACCACATAAATCTTGATCTCTAGCCTTCCCCAAGTTGCTTTCCACTCAAATCATCTTTCCACCAAATCCAATCCTATGAGAGAGAGTTGAGTGTCGGGGAGACTATCATTTGAAGCACAAGAGCAAGGAGCTCTCAAAAATCGACTGACCCAATTTTGAAATTTAGTCTACTGTCATTTAACTAGTGTGGAATATAAAAGGGGAAAACCATAAGCATTGCGAGTATAGTGTTGAGCGTGCCATGGCGGATCAGAAGGTGCAAACTGGACAAAGGCAACTTCGCAACCAATGTTTGCTTTCAACTAACAAGTAAATGATGGACAAGAAATCAGAGTAAAGTAATGGCGATCTATTTTCTTGTTGCGATAAATAAGTTGAGCGAATACGAAAGAGTATCGCCTTTGGTGCGGCGCTGTGTATGCATCTACTGAGAATTTGGCGGTGCTACGGTAGCGATGGCTGTCGGCGGCGTGGAAGCGATCTAGGAGGGTAGACGGTGGCGGAGGGGCGCGGTGGACGAGACGGTCATAGGAGCGGCGTAGGCAAGGTGGATGACGGCGGGGATGAAGCGAGAGGACGGGATGCAAGGATCTCGGTCCAAAGCCGTGGATGAGAGAGGTCGATCTCTTGTAATGGACGACGGCGTCGGGGTATCAACTCCGGCATGGTGGAGGAGGACGGCGGTGGATGGGGTGGCGGACGGAGGAGGCTGGGGTGGAGAGGGTGTTTTGGCGCCCACGGAGTACGAATGGGGAAATGGAGGGAGAGAGGAAGGGGGGAACCATGTCTTCAGGGCGCGCTTGTCTCAAATGCGAGGAAATTTACAAACTTAGCCCCTGTTACAAATTTCCTACATCACAGCCATAATAGTCGGTTGGGGATAGGACGGTAATCTTGCATACACCGAATATTTGCCGATGAGAGTTTGTTTTTGGCGCCCGCCGTGTATGAATCAGGGAGGGAGTCGATTTCGGCCGAGGAGACACTGTGTTTTGGTGCCCACCATGTATGAATCCGGGTGAGAGGCGGTTATGTCACGTTTGAGTGAAATTACAAACCTACCCCTATCGAAACCTACAGAAATTAAGCCGATAGGCTTTGCGTGTCAGGGATAGGCAGTAATTTCCATCTCGCAGATTTTGCTTTCGGGCGGTTACTGCGACTTTCCCCGCTTCGTTCAAATTTTTTCAGAGCAAGAGTGCATGTTTAACGTGCCAACTCAATTTGAATCCAGTTTGTATTCTATTTTTGTTCGGGCAGGATCCACTTGCAATTGGAACAAAATTCTATATACATCATTTTTTATATATACTTTCGAAAGCACAACACCCTTTATACATAAATATGGTTTACAAATGGCATGATCTCAGATTCATAAGGCTGTATCCATCTTAATTTGGATTTCCAAATATTTGAAACCACTTTATGTTGAAATCCAATGTATGCATTCCTCGCTAACTGTCTCCAATTAATGTGTGCTTCGTGCGTTTTTTTTACTTATCAAACATGTATAATGTGTTTCACACACGCAACATATAGTGCAATCCTGTTTAGACATTAATTGCATATAAATCATGCATTGTCTCTAATTAAATAATCTATGGATCACTAATATTGATTAACTATATAACATTACACATGTCCCCAAATTCAAATGAATATGCATGTTTGATACATCAATTTGCGTTATGATATTATGGATATCGTGATCTCCAGTTTAAATATTTGAATCCCCTTTAATCCAGATATTCGTCTCATATAGCTATCACTCATGCTTATATAGGAGTATCTCTCTAGACCTATACGCGTTCATCGTCTCTCGGGTATCTCTCGTGCTACCAGTATGTCGACAATGATCTTTTATCTTCGCAACACACTGACAGTACTCTCTCCCTCGACCTTCATCACTCTATCTCTCTCTAAGTATATCTCGCTCCCTGCTATGTGTCTCTAACTATGATTCTCCATGTGAAATCTTTTTCTCTCACACAAACACAAACTTCATCTCCCGGGGTCTCATTTCTCTCTACTATTCCCCTGTGTGCCACTCGCACAACCCCTCTCACACAGAGATGTCTTTCGCTCCTTAGATATGAGAAGCTACGACTCTTCCTCTTAAATATCTCTTTCTCACACACAAACACAAACTCTGTCTCCCAGGGTCTCATATTTCTCCACCATTCTCTTGTATGTCGCTCACACACACTCTCTCTCCCTAGAGATATCTTGCGTTCCCTCATATGTCTCTCTAGCTATCACTCTCATTGTGAAATATCTTTCTCTCTCGCAGACACAAAACTGCATCTCTCGGGATCACATTTCTCTCTGATATTTGTTTGTATGTGACTCACATGCACACTCTGTATATCTCTCTCACACCCACACACATAACTCAGCCTTCTGATCCACTCGACTCCTATCTCTAACACACACTAGCTAGCATCTTTATCTTTCTATTTATCTGTTTCTCCATCAACCTTCTTTCTCGCCCTCACTCTTGCTTCCTATCACGCACACTATATATGTTTCTCTCTACATGCAGTCAAGTGCCCTCTTTTTTATCTTTCTCTCACACACACATAACTTCACCCTCTGAACCACCCGGCGGTCATCTCCAACACTCAAACTAGCCGATGTCCCTCTAGCTAGCATCTTTATCTCTGTATCTATCTGTAGTTTCTCTGTCAACATTTCTTTCTCGCACGCACTCTTGCTTCCTATCACCCACAGTATATATGTCTCTCCACACATGCATTTATAGGTTGATCTCTTTTGCACAATTGTTGTGTCTCTCTCCCTCTACTCGCCATAGATGCATGCTCCAGCCCACGCCACTATATCTTAAAGACAAAAACACATGCTCAATTATCGAGCCTTCTTCCCTGCACTCTCACATGCATGCATATTGTCATACTGATCTCTCCCGTATCGTTGATCTTATGACTTATGTCTTCTTTCTTTTATCTCGGTCATGCTTGCGCGCGTACACACACATCCCACGTATACGTGTATACCTCTCGCACATGCACGTTCAAGGTCTCCTATGTCTCCATACATAGTTAATTACCCTCAACCCTAACGCCACATCGAATCGTTCTCTTCTTGTGTGCACATAACTTTCGCTTGGATGGGTAAAACACACACTCACACTTAACAATCTCCTTCTAGCTACCCCCCTCTCTCACTCTTCCCCTATATCCCTGAAACCAATAAAACCATCCCTTCGTTTAATTCCTGCCTACATGCACCATCGATATATAGTAGTCTTCCTCGGTGTCTCTCGAAGAAACATGTTCTCTCGATGTTGACTCCACTCACGCGCACACGCCTTCTCTTCCCTCTCTACGGGCCTTTTCTCTCTCGCACCCCCTCGTTGGTGGCCTCAGTCATACACTATGATGAAGCCACACACACTTAAATTACATCCGCCACCGAGGACCCCGCGTCACACACACACACACACCCACTCCCACCCCACCCCCCACACACACTAAGACTCCATCTCACACACACATGCTCTAGGAGGAGCATTTGTTCCTACCACCCTTTGTCCAACCTTACCCGTATGATAAGCAATCACCTTAATTTACTTGTATAACATGGACAAATTCTACTTTACTTTAGTAGTTAGCAAATTTATCATCTCTACTTTTATAAAAAACGAGTTGGTGATGATGGTGTGTGTCGTCGAATAGTCACGGCAGATGCCCTTGTGAAAGGGCTTAGTCGTGGAGCCATCGCAACTAGGAAGCTTAAAGGGGTTAAAGCGGGACAAAGGACACGAGGGTCATACTGGTTCGGCCCCTTACGGTGACGGTAAAAGCCTACTCTAGCTGAGGTGGAATTACTAGGGTTTTGATGACCAGGGAGCGAATCCGCTATGCCTGGCTACCGATTTGATGTTATCTCCCTTAAGCCGCCGGCGGGTCATCCCCTTATATACACGGGCTGATGCCCCGCGGCCTACAGAGTCCCGGCCGGCTTATAAACAGTATCCGGCTCGGTAACTAGTTAATCTTGCCTTACAACACAAGTCACGCCATTACGGCGGTTTATCACTACGGGCCTTAAATCACCTACGGGCTTTAGGCCCTTTATTGAACCGCCATCTTCAAGCTTTGATATTGGGCTTCATATGATGAATTACCATAACGTAACCCGGCCCCTCCTGGGCGGGTTACGCCAGTAGTTATATCCCCAACATTAGGCCCCAGATTGATTTGAACTGGTTCATGTCGATCTTCAATACCTTAAGAAGAAAACTTCTGGCTTCTGTCTGTGCAAAAGTTATGACCCGCTCTGACGTCATCTTCTGGATTCCTGATAACCCGCCATGACGTCATCTTTCATTAAATTCATTCTTTTATTCTATCATATCCCAACGGATCTTTATCTTAATAACCATCCCGAAAATCGAGGCATCGGAGCCGCTGGGTAATCAAGTTTTCGGCCTCCTCGTTTTTCGCGCCCACTTATCAGTCCTCCCTTATAAATAAGCACGACCAGGTCTTTTCTCATTCTCCCCCTTCCTATCGTCTTCCTCCTCTCTTGACCTTGCTGCCGCTCGAGCTCTGCCGCCGCCGCCGTAACAGAGCACCTCATCTTCGTCGATCTTGGCCGCTGCATCAACCTGAATCGACCAGAGAACAACGGCGATTCTCCGCAGTGAATCTGCAGCCGTAAGTCTCCTCCTTCTCGAACGTCAGATCTGCATTAGGGTTTCCAAGTTCTTCCCTGTTCTTCATGGTTCATCACGGTTTCTTCGTAGTTCTTCCATTGCGGCCTTATTTGATCCAAAAGTAATATGGAAACTTATGCGGTAGTTATTTCGCGTCCATTTTTAATACTGGCAGATCCCTTTCCTTCGTGCAGAGGCCTCACTAGAACTCCTGAACTCATCTGTACCTGTTTTTAGGTCTAGAATATCTTCTTTTCTGAACAACCATTTGATCCAAAATAATAGCTGCAACTTGTGAAACTTGTTTGTGCGACACTTAGGCAAAAACTGTATCCGTTATCCATGACGGCTCTTACCGCCGGCTTAACGAGGCAATGCTCAATGAATGATCCTGATCACTCATAGTGGATTTAAATAATCTAATTGCTACTGTTTCCCATGGAGGCTTAAACAATCTGACACAATTAGCCATATATCATTAGGCCCCTTCGTAAGCCGCCATCTTGAATATGAATTGAAGTATTTTCTCCGGCTTAAATATGAACCGGAATTTTTTTTTGTCATAGGCTTCCATCCTTCATAATGCCGCCCAAGGCTCCCAAAGCACCCATCACATGTAACTGGGTTAAATCCACCATCACTGATAGCATCTTAGCTAATTTTGTAAAGACTGGTTATCTGCCGAAGAAAGAGGTCATGTCCTATCGTGCTCCTGATCCGTCAGAAGAAAAACCTCAACCCAAGGATGGGGAAGTTGTCATCTTTACTGATCACATGAACCGGGGCTTTGCTCCACCTGGCTCAAAAAATTTCAGAGACGTCCTGCACTTTTTTGACCTGCGACCTCAAGACATCGGACCCAATTCCGTGTCAAATATCTGCAATTTCCAAGTGTTCTGTGAGGTGTACCTTGGAGAAGAACCCAGCTTATTACTCTTTAGAGAGTTATTTTATCTAAACCGCCAAAACGAATGTGCCAATGGGCCCAGCTTGGAGCTCGGCAGAATCTCAATCCAACGACGGAGAGATTGTCTCTTCCCTTATGCTGAACTGCCAAGTCACCCTAAAGATTGGAACCAGACATGGTTCTACTGTCAAGACACTTCTCCAGCTGATGAGAACCCTCTGCCCGGCTTTCGCGCCCTGCGACTGGAGTCAAATCACCCCTTGCCAGATAAATTATCTCCGGCTGAACGTCAACCACTTGCTCCCACCATCAACAAGATCAAAGCTCTTCTAGGGAATGACCTAAATGGCATTGATCTGGTCCGGCTTTGGATTGCCTGGCGGGTTATCCCCTTAAGCCGCCGCCCCGGCTTGATGTGCGATTACACTGGCCTGAACAATGATCCTCTACGGCACAGTCCCGACGACTTACCCAAAGACGTTGTTGATGACATGACCAAGTCTCTTCTGAACGAAAGCCCGGCCGATTGCGGGAAAGTGGGCTTAAGCCCTTTCTGCAAAGCTAACCCAGCTCCAGCGGTAAGCCATTGACTTGAGCATTTTACTTCCCACCTTGATAATGTTGTGTTTACTCAAAAACCTTTTTTGCAATTTGCAGGCTGATGACAAATTTTGGAAGGTCAAGTATGACCATGAGGCTGCAAAGAGAGCCAGAAAAGCTAAGAAAGCCGCCAGGAAAGCCGCTCCCCGTAAGAAGGGAAGCAAGCCTAGCGCCTCGGATATGTTTCATCTGGACGATACCTCCGAGTCAGAGGTAGCTCCTGACTCTTTAGGTTCCTTTTTTAACCATCTTATTGACACTGATTATCAGCAGGAGGATACAGGAGTGAGTACTGCAGTGATTGAAGAGGTAACTATAATTTCCTCCGACTCCGAGCCTTTGCCGAGACAGAAAGTCCGAAGAGTAACCCGGAAAGTAAGATTTTCACATCATTTAGCTTATTAAGATCCTCAATTTCTTTTGAAGCGACAGATTCACCAAAGTCGGAGGCCGACCCGGACCAACAAAGATGCAGACCTCTCCTCCAACTTACCTGATGCACCAAGAAAACGCCGGACTGAGGTTACCTCCGATTTACATTCTTTGTATCCTTTAGCGGGTTTCACTCGTCAATCACTCAATTTTTCTGACTCAAACTACCAGGGGACTTCACCTTATTCCGGCGACTCAATGCAATCTAACATGCCGGCTTTCAAAACCGCCCCATGGTAATGATAATCTGTTTATCTTGTGTTTATCTTACTCATGTTTTTATACTAACCCTTTGATTCCCAGTGTGCAAGTGAAGCCCAGCAAGAAGGCAAGGAGAAGTAAGCCGGCCGACGAGCCGATCTTGGCTGAATCGGAGCTCAGAGCGGCTGCTGCCGATACTTCCGTTCCTGAGCCGCCGCCTGAACCAGCTCATGACGCTCCAACTTCCACCACTGATCCATCTGTCGAACAAACTATGGAAGTCTCTGAAAACCCGGAGAACCCCAGCTCGGCCATGATGAATGACCCGGAGGTCGAAATCACCCAGACAGACTTTGTTGAACCGGGGAGACCTACCGCGCTGGCCAAATGTTCTGCCAAAGAAGAACTTCTGGAACGCCGCAAAGCCAAACTGAATGTTACTAATTATGCTCATCTGAGTATTGGAGACATCGTCACTGGCTATCTCAATCAAGTGCACAACAGCCGTGACTTGGAAATTGACAGGTGAAGCAGATTCACCAAAAATCTGAGGTATAATTCTCATTGCTTATTCCTTAGTTATCTTAACTCTACCAGCCCCCAAGTCTACTGCTTATGATCAAATATGTTGTAGACTTAACACCAGCTTAGTAATTACTGCAAGAAAAACCGGCTTATCCGGTAGCGCCCAAGGTCCGGCTTAGATAGCAGATTTGATCCAGCCCTCACCGTGTTTTAACCAAGTATTTGAACAACAATATGCATTAGCCCCAAAGTGCCAAGTACCTTTACCTGCAAAGTGCTTGGGACTTACTTTCATAAACCGCCACTGTAAATAGAGCTCTTCAGCATACATTAGCCCCCAAGTGCCAAGTGTCTTTGCTTGCAAAGTGCTTGGGACTTAATATTGCACTATGATCACCCTAACTGTGACCCAAAATTTATACAGGCCGCCATTAATCAATTTGAGTCGGAGATCTCTGAACTGAAGACTCGATTGAAAACTCAAGAGAATGAGACCCAAAAGGCAAATTCCAAGTTTGAATTCAGTGTATCTGCTCAAGAGAAACTGAAAAAGAAGTTTGAAGCAGAAAGAAAGGCCTGGGCTGATGAAAAGGCCGCTTTGCTCAACCGGGCTGAACAAGCGGAGGCTACTCTTGCAGAAACAACCGCCGAATTATCCGGCTTAAAACGCCATGTATCTCAGATGGTCTCAGCAATCTTTGGTAAGTTACTCTGCAAGTGTTAGCTATTTTAAATCTTTTTCAACAAGTATCTCAATTGTCATTAGCTCACCTGACTTTGCAATGCAGGCCCCAGGAGTTCCAATCTCAACCAGAGCATGCTGACAAAGCTGAAGGTCGTTTATACCCTGGTGGAACAACTCTACACCGGGTCACAACGTGCTTTAGCTGTCGTGGCTCTGTCAAATGAAGTTCCCACTCATCTGGCGGACGTGCTAAGGCGGCTTGCCGTGCTACCTCAATGATTCCAAGAACTGAGACGAGCTTCTGCAAGAGCCGGAGCCATAGTTGCATTAAGCCGGGCCAAGGCGTGGCTACCGGAGCTAGACCCGGCCGACATCGCCCTTGGGTATCCCAGCTTGAAGGAGGACGGCACTCCATTTGATAAGAAGGACTTCGCCGCTTGCGTGAAGGACATACGCCCTGTGGCTACTCTGATTGGCAACGATACAGATCTCACCAAGTATCAACCGGGTTATGATGCCGAGAATCAGAGAATTCCAACCCCGCGTTATGAAGCAATCAGCCTGATCCCTCCAACTCGTAAGCATACCTTTGCCCCTGAAGTTGACCCGGCCGAGTTAGTTGATGATGAAGCTGAATTTGAAGCCTTGAGTGGCATTGACAGGAAATCATCAACCTTCCAGGACAGGGAAACAGCCGGAGGAGCGGAAATGGATGAACCGAAAGCTTCAGCCCAACAACACCTTTGATCCCTCAGGCGGCTCATGGTTATGTCTTGATAAAAAACAATGCCTCACTTTTTGGACTCGGGGAGTCATGTAATAGAGTAGGAGAATACTTAATTTTGTCGTGCCATTGCGCATTTGTGTGGCGCTCAACACTTCTTAAGCCGCCATCTTATATTCACCCGTATTATACCGATCCTCTGCTTTCCTTGCTTTAATTGTCCTGCATATAGAACAAATCACAAGTGCCTTGGCGGCTTACCGCCTGTGATCCTTCGATTATGCTGCCGGTTTATGCGATCCGAACAATGAGGTTGAGAACCCAACCCCGGTTTACCAGCACATATGATATTTATTATGTGCTATCAACGTTATTGATCAAGGTTAAGCCAGTGGAATAAAAACCACCCGTAAACACTTTAGATATGATCAAAAAGAACGTCAATAAAATCCAAAAAATTGTTTGCAAGAAGAAATTTCAAAAAACCTTACGGCCTCTGGTTCGAATACGACCAGAAAACCGTCCCAAAGGGGTTAAGCTAAGATTCGAATACGATCATATAGCCCCCAGTGGCTTTCGCGTTGCCGATCAAGAGGGTACCGACAGCTATGTTCTCTTTGGTTCGAATATGACCTATGTTTGAACAGGAAGCCCCCAAATGACCTTGAGAGTTGTTTAACGACGCTGATTCGAATACGATCCACGTCGGTTCTCAAAAGGGGGTTGAGCTATGGTTCAAATATGACCAAGAAAACTCCCCAATGAGCTCAGCAGTGTGCCGATCAAGACGGTATCGACAGCTATGTTCTCTTTGGTTCGAATACGACCTATGTTTGAACAGGAAGCCCCCTAGTAATCATAATTTTTAACGGATAGATTCGAATATGATCGTAAGCCGGATTAGCCCCAAAGTGACCATGTGAGATCATAACGGAAATAACAATGACACATGTTACCTTTGAGGGGAAAAATCACAGAGGTCCTGCTTTATTATTTATCATAATATATACATTGTCACGGAAGTATGTACATTATGAGAGCCGGTGGCTCAAGTGTAATAAGGCCGAAGCTGAGCTATATTCCACGGCCGGCGGGTATCCTCCTCCGACTTACGTGAATCTTTGTGCTCTCGAACATCGATGAGGTAGTATGACCCGTTGTGCAAGTTCTTGCTGACCACAAAGGGCCCTTCCCAAGGTGGGGATAACTTGTGTTCATCTGTTTGATCCTGGATGAGCCGGAGCACCAAGTCACCTTCCTGAAAGGTTCTGGACCTAACCCGGCGGCTGTGATAGCGGCGCGGGTCTTGTTGGTAAATCACCGAGTGAGCTGCTACTATATCACGCTGTTCATCCAACAAGTCAAGAGCATCCTGACGCGCTTGTTCATTGTCCGTCTCAACATAAGCCGCCACACGAGGCGAGTCATGACGGATGTCGCTAGGGAGAACCGCCTCGGCTCCGTAAACCATGAATAAAGGCGTATAACCCGTAGACCTATTAGGAGTAGTATTGATGCTCCATATCACAGAGGGTAACTCCTCCACCCAACAACCCGGCGTCCGCTGCAAAGGGACCAAAAGCCGGGGCTTGATGCCTTTCAAGATTTCCTGATTGGCTCTCTCAGCTTGACCATTGGATTGGGGGTGAGCCACTGATGAAACATCAAGTCGAATAAGCTCTTGTTGACAAAATTCTTCCATGGCGCCTTTAGACAGATTGGTACCATTGTCAGTTATAATGGTGTGTGGAAAACCAAAGCGAAATATCACCTTTTTCATGAACTGAACCGCCGTGGCCGCATCACACTTACTAACTGGCTCTGCCTCAACCCACTTTGTGAACTTGTCAACCGCCACCAAGAGGTGGGTCTTCTTATCCTTGGACCTTTTGAAAGGTCCAACCATATCAAGCCCCCAGACTGCAAACGGCCAAGTGATTGGAATCATCCTCAACTCTTGAGCCGGCACGTGAGCACGTCTTGAGAACATGTGACAACCGTCACATTTACTGGCTAAGTCCTCTGCATCAGCATGAGCCGTCAGCCAATAAAAACCGTGACGAAAAGCTTTAGCCGCAAGGGATTTTGAGCCGGCATGATGGCCACAATCCCCCTCGTGAATCTCTCGTAAAATTTCTTGCCCTTCCTCAGGGGAAACACAACGCTGAAAAGCCCCAGTGACACTGCGATGATGCAACTCGCCATTGGCAATTATCATTGACTTAGACCGCCGGGTTATTTGTCTGGCCAAAATTTCATCCTCAGGCAATTCTCCCCGGGTCATGTAAGCCAAGTATGGCACTGTCCAATCTGGGATAACATGAAGAGCCGCCACCAACTGTGCTTCAGGGTCTGGAACAGCCAAGTCTTCCTCTGTAGGTAACTTGACAGAAGGGTTATGCAGAATATCCAAGAAAGTATTAGGCCGCACCGGCTTTCGCTGAGAGCCCAGCCGGCTTAAGGCACCAGCCGCCTCGTTCTTTCTGCGGTCAATGTGCTCTACTTGGTAACCCTGAAAATGCCCGGCAATGGCATCAACTTCACAGCGATAAGCCGCCATGAGGGGGGTCCTTGCAATCCCACTTGCCTGATACTTGCTGGGCCACGAAATCGGAGTCGCCAAAGCACCTCACCCGGCTTAAGCTCATCTCCTTAGCCATCCGAAGACCATGGAGCAAGGCCTCGTACTCAGCTGCATTGTTAGTACAGGGAAACATCAACCGTAGTACATAACAAAAAATTTCACCTCGAGGGGAAGCTAACATGACTCCAGCCCCCGAGCCCTCCAATTGCTTGGATCCGTTGAAGTGAATAGTCCAGTATGTGTTATCCGGTTTCTCTTCAGGCATCTGCAGCTCTGTCCAATCGTTGATGAAATCTACCAATGCTTGTGATTTGATAGCTGTGCGTGGCACATACTTTAGATCATGAGGCCCAAGTTCAATGGCCCACTTAGCGACTCTTCCTGTGGCTTCTCTGTTTTGGATGATATCTCCTAAAGGAGCAGAACTAACCACAGCGATAGGGTGGCCCTGGAAATATTGCTTAAGCTTCCGGCTTGCCATGAATACCCCATAAACAAGCTTCTGCCAATGTGGATACCGTTGCTTGGACTCAATAAGTACTTCATTGATGTAGTAAACCGGCCGCTGAACCGGATGTTCCTTACCCGCCTCCTTGCGCTCCACCACGATGGCCACACTGACGGCTCGTGTGTTAGCAGCTACATACAATAATAAGGGCTCCTTATCAACAGGAGCTGCAAGAACTAGCGATTCAGCTAACTGTCTTTTCAAATCCTCAAAAGCGGTGTTGGCAGCATCACTCCAGACAAAGTCATCTGTTTTCTTCATCATCTGATACAGTGGTATGGCCTTTTCACCCAACCGGCTTATAAATCGACTTAAAGCAGCGATCCGACCTGCCAGACGCTGGACGTCATTTATACATGCCGGCTTAGATAGAGAGGTGATTGCCTTGATCTTCTCCGGGTTAGCTTGAATGCCTCTATGAGAAACCAGAAAACCCAAGAGCTTTCCTGCAGGAACACCGAAGACGCACTTGGCCGGGTTAAGCATCATATTGTAGACCCGGAGATTACCAAAGGTCTCCCTCAGATCGTCTATCGAGGTCTCCTTCTCTCTAGATTTTACCACAATATCATCCACATAGGCATGAACGTTGCGCCCAATCTGATTATGAAGACAATTCTGTACGCACCGCTGGTAAGTCGCCTGGGCGCTCTTGAGCCCAAACGGCATAGACACATAACAGAAGGCTCCAAAAGGGGTAATGAACGCCGTCTTCTCTTGGTCCTTAACTGCCATTTTGATCTGATGGTATCCAGAGTAAGCGTCCAAAAAACTTAAACGCTCACAACCCGCCGTAGCATCAATAATTTGATCAATACGGGGGAGAGCAAAAGGATCAGCCGGACAAGCCTTGTTTAAATCCGTATAATCCACACAAATACGCCAGGTGCCGTTCTTCTTGAGCACGAGCACTGGGGTAGCTAGCCATTCTGGATGAAAGACTTCAACGATGAACCCGACCGCCAAGAGCCGGGCCACTTCCTCACCAATGGCTTTCCGCCTCTCCTCATTAAACCGCCGGAGAAATTGCTTGATTGGCTTAAATTTTGGATCAATATTAAGAGTGTGCTCAGCGAGTTCTCTCGATACACCCGGCATGTCAGAAGGTTTCCATGCAAAGATGTCCCGGTTCTCACAGATGAACTCGATGAGCACGCTTTCCTATTTAGGATCCAGATTGGCACTGATGCTGAACTGCTTAGATGAGTCGCCTGGCACAAAGTCAATAAGCTTAGTCTCATCGGCCAACTTAAATGTCATTACCGGCTCATGCTCCGTGGTCGGCTTTTTCAAAGACGCCATATCTGTCGGGTCAACATTATCCTTGTAAAACTTGAATTCCTCTGTCGCACAAACAGATTCAGCGTAAGCAGCGTCACCTTCCTCGCACTCCAAGGCTATCTTTCGGCTGCCATGAACCATAACGGTCCCATTGTGACCCGACATCTTGAGCTGCAAATATATGTAACACGGCCGTGCCATGAACTTGGCGTAAGCCGGCCGCCCAAATAAAGCATGGTACGGGCTTCTTATTTTGACCACCTCAAAAGTCAGTTTTTCCGCCCTGTAGTTGTACTCATCTCCAAAGGCTACTTCCAGCTCGATCTTACCAACTGGATTCGCTGACTTACCGGGCACCGCACCATGGAAAACAGTATTGGACTGGTTGAGGTTTTTATCAGTTAATCCCATACGACGGAAGGTCTCATAATAGAGGATGTTGATGCTACTGCCTCCGTCCATGAGTACCTTAGTGAATTTATACCACCAACTTGAGGAGCCGCCACCAAGGCCAGGTGACCTGGATTATCAACCCGGGGAGGGTGATCTTCCCTACTCCATACAATCGGCTGTTCAGACCATCGCAAGTAACGTGGAACTGCCGGCTCAACAGCATTCATAGCCCTCTTATGAAGCTTCTGGTCTCGCTTGCACAAACTGGTAGTAAACACATGATATTGTCCACTGTTGAGCTGCTTTGGCTGGGTCTGGTATCCCCCCTGTTGCTGCTACTGATTACCCTGGCCAGATTGCTGGTTAAAACCACCTTGATTACCTTGAGAATTCTGAAAATTGGAATTTGAACCGCCGCCCGGGCCATGAAAACCGCCGCCACCTGAGCCGCCGCCCTGCCCATTGTTACCGTTGAACATGTTGGAATTCTTGAAAGCTTTCATGATCGCACAGTCTTTCCATAGATGAGTGGCCGGCTTCTCCCTAGAGCCATGCCTTGGGCGGGGCTCATTTAACAACTGCTCAAGCGTCGGGCCTTACCCGCCAGACCGGGGAGGCTGTCTCCCCTTACGTCGGAGATTGTTACCCTGCGTGGTGGTGTTGGCCACAAACTCCATACCATCATCAGCCTTACGCTTATTACCTCCCTGATTCGCCGGGTTATGCTGAGGGCCCTTGCCGTTGCCATTCTTCTTTCCCTTCCTTGTCTTTTCCTCATCAGACGCGGGATCCTTGGTACTATCAGAGTCGGCGTACTTGACCAGAGCCGCCATCAGCGTACCCATATCATTGCAATCGCGCTTGAGCCGCCCAAGCCTCATCTTCAGGGGCGCAAAACGACAATTTTGCTCCAACATTAAAACCGCAGAGCCGGCATCCATCTTATCAGACGAATGTATTATTTCCTTGACCCGGCGTACCCAATGGGTCGTAGACTCGCCTTCTTGCTGCTTGCAGTTAGTCAAATCCACAATTGACATAGATTGCCTACATGTATCTTTGAAGTTTTAGATGAACCGGGCTTTCATCTCTGCCCATGACCCGATGGAATTAGGTGGCAGTCCCTTTAACCAAGTGCGGGCAGTTCCATCCAACATCATGCTGAAGTATTTGGCCATTGCCGCTTCGCTGACCTCCAGCAACTCCATAGCCATCTCGTAGCTTTCAATCCATGCTCCGGGCTGTAAATCAGCCGTGTAATTAGGTACCTTCCTAGGTCCTTTGAAATCTTTGGGCAGACGTTCGTTACAGAGAGCCGGCACCAGACAAGGGACACCTCCGGTCCTCGTAGCTATGCCTGCCTCGATAGAAGCCGTCGGATAAACTGGGAGGGGTTGGTAAGCTGTCAGCTGAGCCGCCTGCTCTGCCTCTTGACGTGCTCTGTCTTGGTCTACCGCGTTAAAGGCTCTGTTATGCGCCGGGCCATGGCCAGCTGGCAAGTCACGGCGCCGGACGTTGCTTGAGCCGGTCGCTGAAACCATGTGTCTGCTATAACTTGGACCCCGGTTCGGACGAGGGGTTGAATGAATCCTGTCCCGGCTATATGAATATGCCTCCTGTTGTGCCAGAGTCGTCTGAAGGAGTTCTCTGACCCTGCGGGTTTCGACCGCCGTTGGAGAGTCACCCTCGACTGGGAGAGCCGCCAGTCGCGCCGCTGCAGCGACATGTTTTCCAACGGATTAGAATAATGACCCGGTGGTATCGACACGTATTGAGGTGGGGCAGTATTCACACGGGGAGGCCCCATCACTTGCGGCTGAACCGGCGTCCCAGCCCCGGGTGCCGTGATTTCTGGCGGGTTACTGGGCCCTGCACCGGGCGTGTTGAAGAGGTTTCGAGGATCATAAACCGGAGGGAGCCGAGATTGACCTTCTGATGCCTCCTTCTCATGACCTCATTGGATGCGTTCTGATCCATCGTGAGCCGGAAAGACTGCGCCTGAATCAGTTGAGTCTGGGCGTCCAGAGCCGCCCGTTCTGCAGCCATCCTGATCCCCTCCGCTGTCAGATCTTCCTTGGCTCGTGCTATATCCAGCTTTAACTGTGCCACCTCCGCATCATGTTGAGCTTGATCCGCGGGGACGACCGTGGCGGTTAGCAGGGCAGTCATCTTATCCATGAGATCCATCAGCACCTGAGCCGGCGAGTGCACAGGGCCTCCTGCCCCAGCGGCGGAGTTTTGAACAGGTTGCGTGCCGGCCATGAAGATTCCAACTCGGCTCGGTGGCTCAAAAGGGTCCGGAATACTGTCGCCATCGGAACAACCCCCGAGCCTGCCATCTCAAAGTTGATACAACGAGTCCGTCTCACCTGTGGATGATTCATCATCAGAGTAGATAGTCGTCTCATCGCTAGATCTAGATCCTTCAGAGAGTCCTTCGTGGATGCATCCCACGAAAGCACGCTTCAAGGCGGGCAGAGTGCGGGCGGGTCTCGCACGCTGAGCCGTCTCGATGAGGTCGGTGCAGATGTCCGGCTCAGGGCCCGGCTCGCCGATCTTGCCAATGAAAACGTGGATTCCGCCGAAGGGGACCCGGTACCCGTACTCGATTGAGCCGGCATCGGGGCCCCAGCCTGCGTCGTTGATGTAGAGCTTGCCGCGACGAATCTTGGTCATCCGGACCACAGCGTATCCCTTGAGCCCTTCGAAGCTGCCCTTCAAGAACTCAAATCCACCGTGCGCTGGCCCCACGGTGGGTGCCAACTGTCATGGAATAGTCACGGCAGATGCCCTTGTGAAAGGGCTTAGTCGTGGAGCCATCGCAACTAGGAAGCTTAAAGGGGTTAAAGCGGGACAAAGGACACGAGGGTTATACTGGTTCGGCCCCTTACGGTGAAGGTAAAAGCCTACTCCAGTTGAGGTGGAATTACTAGGGTTTCGATGACTAGGGATCGAATCCGCTATGCCTGGCTACCGATTTGATGTTATCTCCCTTAAGCCGCCGGCGGGTCATTCCCTTATATACACGGGCTGACGCCCTGCGGCCTACAGAGTCCCGGCCGGCTTATAAACAGTATCTGGCTCGGTAACTAGTTAATCTTGCCTTACAACACAAGTCACGCCATTACGGCGGTTTATCACTACAGGCCTTAAATCACCTACGGGCTTTAGGCCCTTTATTGAACCGCCATCTTCAAGCTTTGATATTGGGCTTCATATGATGAATTACCATAACGTAACCCGGCCCCTCCTGGGCGGGTCACGCCAGTAGTTATATCCCCAACAGTGTGCCTGCCATCTTGTAATATAGACCGTCTGATCTATATCTGACGGATAGGAAGCAAACTATGACAATTTTACAAAAGATACCTGCACCTCTCTCCACATTTACAAACAAGGCCTTGCCTTGTTCATCGTCCTTATCTCCCACAACCTCATTGTCGAGCAATTAAAAAAGGAAGTCTCTGGAACAATCTAGCATGGTGGCCGCTGCCACCTGCTAGCGCCGTCCATCCCCATGCCTCCGCCCAGTCCGACCACCAGTCACCACCATGCTCCACTCCTCCTCACCTTATCTCTCATCTTTCATTTTTTCGACAAAATTGTCGAGATACCAGTTTTCTGATAAAATTCTCGAGATACCATTAGTTTTTACACATGGGATTACTCCTGCATGGGTCAATCACAACAGGTGTTTTGTAAAAAATGCATATTGATGTTCCGTGCAATGCACGAGCATCTTGCTAGTAATTATATAACACAAATCACGAGCAGGAAGTGATATTTTTTCACACAACCACGTTAACATGGCCACGTAAATCACTAGCTAAAGTGTAATACCATTATACTTATATCCCGATGCAAAAGGTTGAGTACATGTCTGAAGAGTAGAGTCGCACACATGCACTCTATCTCTCAGAATCTCTCACACACACCAGTTACCTGATGCCCACTTAAGCAGACACGTATGTTACAATTTGTGCACCCGCGGGTACACGTGATGGTGCGCATTTATTTAAGCCGGACGGCGAACCCAAACAGTAGCTGCATTCATTCCCCTCCCGCCACCTCTTCTCTTGTCGCCGTAGCCCGGTAGCCATGGCCCGACCGAAGGTAACGACATACGCCATACTCCCGCCAGAGCGGCGCTTTAATCTAGAAATTTTAGTGGTCATGCATGCATCTTTTTGTGCTAGCACTCGTATATAAGGGTTGACCGTTGCTTCCCGCGGACGTGCGCGGGCGGTGGAAGAGGAAGGAGAAGGGAAGTGATAACCCACAAGTATAGGGGATCGCAACAGTTTTCGAGGGTAGAGTATTCAACCCAAATTTATTGATTCGACACAAGGGGAGCCAAAGAATATTCTCAAGTATTAGCACCTGAGTTGTCAATTCAACCACACCTGGATAACTTAGTATCTGCAACAAAGTATTTAGTATCAAAGTAGTATGATAGTAGTGATAACGGTAGCAAAAGTAATATTTTTGGGTTTTGTAGTGATTGTAATAGTAGTAAAGGAAAAGTAAATAAGCGAAGAACAATATGTGAAAAGCTCGTAGGCATTGGATCGGTGATGGATAATTATGCCGGATGCGATTATTCATGCAACAGTTATAACATAGGGTGACACAGAACTAGCTCCAATTCATCAATGTAATGTAGGCATGTATTCCGAATATAGCCATACGTGCTTATGGAAAAGAACTTGCATGACATCTTTTGTCCTACCTCCCGTGGCAGCGGGGTCCTATTGGAAACTAAGGGATATTAAGGCCTCCTTTTAATAGAGTACCGGACCAAAGCATTCGCACATAGTGAATACATGAACTCCTCAAACTACGGTCATCATCGGGAGTGGTCCCGATTATTGTCACTTCGGGGTTGCCGGATCATAACACATAATAGGTGACTATTGACTTGCAAGATAGGATCAAGAACTCACATATATTCATGAAAACATAATAGGTTCAGATTTGAAATCATGGCACTCGGACCCTAGTGACAAGCATTAAGCATAGCAAAGTCATAGCAACATCAATCTCAGAACATAGTGGATACTAGGGATCAAACCCTAACAAGACTAACTCGATTACATGATAAATCTCATCCAACCCACCACCGTCCAGCAAGCCTACGATGAAATTACTCACGCACGGCGATGAGCATCATGAAATTGGTGATGGAGGATGGTTGATGATGACGACGGCGACGGATTCCCCTCTCCGAAGCCCCGAACGGACTCCAGATCAGCCCTCCCGAGAGAGATTAGGGCTTGGCGGCGGCTCCGTATCATAAAACGCGATGAATCTTTCTCTCTGATTTTTTTCTCCTTGAACGTGAATATATAGAGTTGGAGTTGAGGTCGGTGGAGCTCCAGGGGGCCCACGAGGCAGGGGGCGCGCCCAGGGGGCAGGCGCGCCTCCCACCCTCGTGGACAGGGTGTGGGCCCCCTGACCTCGATTCTTTCGCTAGTATTTTTTATTATTTCCAGAAATAATCTCTGTGAAGTTTCAGGTCAGTCCGAGAACTTTTGTTTCTGCACAAAAATAACAACATGGCAATTCTGCTGAAAACAGCGTCAGTCCGGGTTAGTTCCATTCAAATCATGCAATTTAGAGTCCAAAACAAGGGCAAAAGTGTTTGGAAAGTATATACGACGGAGACGTATCAACTCCCCCAAGCTTAAACCTTTGCTTGTCCTCAAGCAATTCAGTTGATAAACTGAAAGTGATAAAGAAAAACTTTTACAAACTCTGTTTTCTCTTGTTGTTGTAAATATGTAAAGCCAACATTCAAGTTTTCAGCAAAGATTATGACTAGCCATATTCACAATAACACTTAGGTCTCATGTTTACTCATATCAATGGCATAATCAACTAGCGAGCAATAATAATAAATCTCGGATGACAACACTTTCTCAAAAAATTCATAATATGATATAACAAGATGGTATCTCGCTAGCCCTTTCTGAGACCGCAAAACATAAATGCAGAGCACCCTTAAAGAATCAAGGACTGACTAGCACTACAAAAAAACACTTCCGTGATGATACGTGTTTGTCACAGTAGGTCGTGTTTTTTGTCATGCATGTACATCCATGACGATTTTATGACAGAATCAAGATAGTCATACCTGTGATGTCGTAGAAGTGTTCCATGACATTACCAAAATTATCATCACGGAAGTGTCCACTTCCATGATGATAAATCGCGCGTCACAGAAGTGCTTTCGTCAAGGGTGACCAACACGTGGCATCCATTATAACGGAATGTTGTTAAGCTATCGGGTCCGGTTTTGGATCCGATAACCCGTTAACAGCCCCGACCAATGGGGATTTTCCACGTGTAAAATCATCATTGGCTGGAGGAAACACGTGTCGGCTCACCGTTGGGACAGATGTCATCCACTCATTGGACCGAAGGCACCTATGATACGTCGACACGTGGCACGGCCCAACAGAGGCCCATTCCTGTGAAAAGGCTGGCCCATTTGACTTGGTCAAAAGGTGGCGGGCCGGCCCACGGAAAGCCTGTTAAGGGCCTGTTCGCATATAGCCCATTTACAGCCCGCTAACCTAGGGCCCGTTACAACCTATCCGAATTAGGCCCAGTAACGTCATCTGGGCCGTCCAATATGATTCCAGCCCATTTTAAGTTCCAGCCCATGTATGGCCCATGACGTCTTTCGGCCCATATTAGGCCCTTTGTAACTGTTGGCCCATTAACGGCCCGGGGAGAAACTGGCCCGTAATGAACAGTGTATAGCTTTATACCCATTAACGGCCCATTAATCCATTGGGCCGTTTGCAGCCCATGTTATCTTTTGGCCTTCTCAGGGCCCATTTATTCTTGGGCTCATTTCCAGCATTCGGTTACTTACGGCCCGTTACTGTCATTTTCTGCTTGTGGGCCAAATTCAGCCCGTGGCTACAGTCGGCCCATTTGTGGTCCGTTAATACGTTGGGCCGTTTTCATAGCGTCATCAAATACGGCCTATTAACGATGGCCCGTTATGGTCGGCCCATGAACGGACGATTCCAACTCTAGCCCGTTTACGGCCATAATGCGGTCTATTATTGGCCCATGTTTGGCCAATCGATCATACGACCCGTATAAGGCCCATTGATGATACGACCCGTAGAAGGCCCATTGTTTCTACAGCCCGTAGAAGGCCCATTGTTTCTATGGCCCGTAGGAGGCCCAATGTCACTACAGTAAATATTAGCCCATGGTTATTGTGGCCTAGTTTTAAAAAGTAGGTTATTGCAGCCACTAGCAAACCGCGGAAAAAGTGCAATGACTACAAGCAAACAAATAAACAAGGCAAGGAAATAAATAAGCAAGCAACTTACGCTAGGCTATCACAGCTATCACACGTATTACATCCACTGGGCATCAAAGTTCGCCACCAGTGAAAATAAACGCGCCGACAAAAGAATATACAAAACTGAGAGCACTTCAGAAGGCACTAGGCCTGGCCAGGTCGGGCCCCCCAAACAGCCGAAGAAGCTGAGTAGACCTCATTTGTGTCAACGATAGATGCATCAACCGTAGATGTATGGCATGATGGTGCGCACGGCAGTCCTCAGACATCTTCATTGCATCTTTGACTTCAAGTCGGAGCTGAGCTGAAGCAAGCCTTTCCGCTTTAAGTTGAGACTGAAGAAGTCGAACTGATTGAGGCAGCAACTGCACAGAGGTTGTCTCACACCTGCTGGTGAGTAGCTTCAACTCACTGTCTTCATCAAGACAGGACCTTGGGGTCATCTCACTGTCCTCAAGATGGTTTGGCTCACTGTCTTCCCTAAAGTTCTGCCTGGCATAAGAGATACGACTCTGAAAGAGAAACAAGGAGACACGTAACAGGTTTCACAATTAGATAAGCAAATAAATGGATCTGTTCTGCATAAGAAACATGTTTTTACAACTACAATTTGAAACTGGTAGTTGTTGCAAACATCCAATCAGATGTAAACAGCAAAGCAAACAGCAGTGGAGGAAATGATGCCTATCCAAATCTATACTAGAACAAAGTTTGAAGGCTTGAGAAGGATGAACTTACATTACATGTTAACACGGGCTGGACAAAGCCCTTCTCCATGTTGATGGAAGGATAATTCAATAAATTCCCCAAAGAAAATTCTTTATAAGCGTTGCCATTATTGTACATTTTGCGAAGAGTAAATATAGATCAAATAATATTGGAAGAAATAGAGGATAATGAAGCTCAGGTGCAGACTGATGATACGTAATCAAATAGTAATTAATTAAGTACAGCGTTACAAGGCAAAAGGGAGAGAGGTACTGACAAGAGCAATGCAGAGCCCAGTATTGTTGTGAGATCGTATGATCCTTTGAGCAAGGAGGTTCATCTGAAATTAGTTTTCATACAAGAGAGAAGGTAAGGCACATGCAGAAATTTAGGAGTTCAAATTTTGAATTGATATCATAGACATTACCTGATGCTAGGCTCTCAGCAGTTCTAATAGGGGTTTGGCCACTGGAGTAGGGGTAAAGTGTGGTATAGTTGGGCCTGTGTTTTCTGTGGCTGCTGATCTATCTGATTTAACAGGTATCACTACCTTTACCAAATACCTAGTTTGTACTCCTTGAGGATCTGCACTCACCCTCTTCCTTTTGGACATCTATTACAAAAGAACTACATTTGACTGGAAAAACATAGTGTGACGACACATGGAATAGGTATAGAAAATGGATAGGTATGGCATATACTCATATATGATGCTTAAACTAAGCGGATGTGTAACAAAGTAGAAGTAATGCAAGAGGTCAGATGCAAAATATGTGCGACCAATACAACTTTGCAATGTTAGAGCAAGCACCTTGATGGGTGAATAAGATAGGCCATCCTCCACCATGCCAAGTTTGTTAGCCAGTGGATTGTTCCGCAATATTCCTCTCGTGCGCCCATTCTCATATTCATTTTGATAATGTTCAATATCTGACATGCATGAAAACATAAAAACAAGTGAGATTTTCTTTGTAATGCAGAAGTGATTCTAATCCAATACTGCCTCCCTGTAAACCCCTTTGTGCTATCTCTGCAATTCTTTTAAGAGATGTCATGCATGTCGTAATTCGGTGTGTGCATTAATATAATGTGGCCTACTACTCAAAATATGAGAGCTCCAGAAGTGATGACACTTCGCAGATGACAGCTTCAACATATAGTAAAGAAGAACAAGTCGACCTGACCTGACAGATTCAAAATATACTAAGGGAGAACAACTCGACCTGACCAGTAGACCGCAAGAGAAGAGGATCATCTTAAAGAAGAGCAGAAGAGCAAGCAGATTGAAGATATTACAAGTCTTTCAATACAATGTCGGTTAGCCACCCATGATGAACCAGAGCGCACAGAGAAATACTATTCTTTCCGGTCTCTCCATATGTGGCTCACGTGCATTTCGAAACTAAAGTAGGAACATTTAGCTAACCAATTAAACATCTCTCAGTTTTACTAATATCAGCATAATATCAGATATGAATTTGTACAGCTAAGCTTGTTTAGCTCGATAGGTGGAGCAGTGCTATTACGACACGAACCACGTAGGCTGATTGTGGTCATCATAAAATGGGGAAACCATAACATTATGAGTACAGTGTTGACCGTGGCAGTGGGATGGGATATCTGACGCTGCAAACCGCGCAAAGGGTAGTTAGCAACCGATGTTTGCTTTGAAATAACAACTAAGATTTGGTATGGACAAGAAAGTACAGTCAACAAGTGGCAAAGAAATGCAATTATGCTGTCTCTCTATATGTCGCGGCATGCATTTGGAAACTCAAGTGGGACCTTTAGCTAACCAATTAAATGTGTCGGTTAACTAATATCAGTATCATATCACAATCATATTTGAAAAACTAAGCTTTCAAATTCTGAGTGTTGTGTTGTTTATCTTGAAGGGTGGAGTAATGCTAGTATGACAGAAAGCACCTACGCAGATCATAGTAGAGTAGATAAAAGGGGAAAACTCTGAGCATCAAGAGAAAAATCAGGAAAGTGGAACTAGCTGGACCAGTGGGTGGCGCACATGCTTTTCGAAATGAATATAGGAACATTAGGTGACCAATTAAACATTCTCTGTTTTAGTGATATGAGCATCATATCAGATTCGTATTTCAACACGTAAGCTTTGGGTTGAGGTCTTGAGGAGCAGTGCTAGCACGACACGAAGCACCTACGATGATTGTAGTGAATATAAAGGGGGAAACCATAAGCTTTACGAGTATAGTGCCCGTGCCATGGAGGATCTGAAGGTGCAAACCGGACAAAGCTACTTCGCAACCAATGTTTGCTTTCAACTAGCCACTACGATTTGGTACGGACAAGAAAAGTACAGTAAACAAATTACGATCTATTTTCCGGGTGAGATCAATAACTTAAGCACATATGGAAGAGTACCACCTCTCTTGCGACGCCGTGTTGGCCTATGCTGATACGTTGACGGTGCTGCGGGTGCGATGGCTGTCGGCGGCGGGGAAGAAGACTTTAGACGGCAGACGGCCGGGTCGGGGGATAAATCCTGTTGCCGTGGACGAGGCGGTCGTAGGAGCGGCAAAGGCAAGGTGGACGACGGCGCCGATGAAGCGAGAGGAGGTGATGGAAGGATCCTGGTCCAGCGCCGTGGATGAGAGACGTCCATCTCTTGCAGTGGACGACGGGCTAGGGGTAGCGGCTCCGGCAAGGTGGAGGATGGGGTGGCGGACGGAGGAGGCTGGCCGCAGTGCGGAGGTTGTCGTGCCGCCGACGGTGTATGAATGGGCAAATGGAGGGGAGGGGGATCTCAAACTTTGGGACACGCTTCTCTGAAATGTGGGAAAGTTATGAACTTATCCCCTGTTAAAAATTTCGGACATTGCGTCGGTTGGGGATAGGACGGTAATCTCGCATCTCCCAAATATTTGCCGGTAACTATTTCGGGCGTGGAGAGGGTGTTTTGCCGCCCACGGTTGGCGCCCACAGCGTATGAACGGGGCTGGCAGGTAGGGCGGTTGTGTCACGTCTGAGGGAAGTTACACATCTGCCCCTATTTAAAATATTACCCTACATCGATTTCGGACAAGGAGAGTTTGTTTTGCCGCCCACCGTGTATGAATGGGGAAATGGAGGAAGAGACACATGTCTTTTGGACGAGCTTGAATCAAATGTGTTTTGCTGCCCACGTTTGGCGCCCACTGTGTCTGCATGGGCTCAGAGGCCGTCATGTCACGTGTGATTGAAGTTACTAGTCTACCCCTATCGACAGCAGTGTAAATCCGGTCGATAAGGATGTCAAGTGTCAGGGGTAGACAGTAATTTCCATCTCGCAAACACTTGCTTCAGGCAGCCCACAAATTATAGTGGGTGTTTAGCCGCTTCGTTCAAAACTTGGGAGAATTAGCATTCACGTTTGCCCTGGGCCCTGGCAAACTAAATTCAAATCCAATTTGTATTCGATTACGAATATCCACAGATAATTCTACGTTTTGTTATTTATTTCTTCAAAACCACAAAAAAGATTTATTCCACCTTTATATATGATTATGATTTAGAAATGCCGTGATCTTCGAATTCAGTAGGTTGGATACACTCTGAGTCAAATAGTTATTTCATCCAATATAATATGCTCACACGAAAAACAGTTCACCTTATGTCAATCATACAAGTACTGAGGATTACCTCGCCTAAAAAATTCGGATCATTACAACACATGGACAACATAGGGGGTCTTGCAACATAATCCATTCAGAGACATGACACAACATGCAAGTACAATAATCTAATGACAATTTGAACTGGTATCTAAAGAAGAACCGGGATTATGCTGGGCTTCAGATAGCAGAAACAGCAGGACCTCCTCCATCTTCAAATGCAACATTCTTACTTCCTCCAATTCTTGGGTTACTTGCATAATGTGTGCCGCTAATTCCGTAATTTCCAGCCTCAAGATAAAGATTACCTCATTCATGGCAGCCACGCCATCTCTTTCTGCCTCTAGTAGAGCCTCAAGCACTATAATATCTGTGCTCAGACTGCTCTCCGGCAGTGTTGCCTCTGAACTACTACAATCTGGTAACATGGATGGCGCACTGCTTCCACAAATAGATTCTGGGGT
The DNA here is from genome assembly GCF_018294505.1 of Triticum aestivum. Taxonomy (NCBI): domain Eukaryota; kingdom Viridiplantae; phylum Streptophyta; class Magnoliopsida; order Poales; family Poaceae; genus Triticum; species Triticum aestivum. The sequence goes on from NC_057799.1 coordinate 81,370,198, forward strand.
TGTACATTGTGTCGTAGTGTGAACGGCATCCTGAAAGGTTTCCGCTGGACATAAGTAAGAGATAGTTATCGTATGATCCAGGCAGTAAGCTTACATGGTAAACGACAGACAAATTATTGCCGAGCATGGCAAGCTATATTTAAATGGTTCGAAGCAGCATCAGCCAAAAAGAAATTAAAATGGTAAGATGAAACTAGGGATGTAAGTGGCAAATAAACGACATCCGCCAGTCCCATCTAGTTAGTTTTTGCTAGCTGCCTAGTTCATTTTCCTCAAAAAACAAAAACTCTTTTGAACTAACATACCACTAGTGGACTTTAATCGGGATTAAACGGGACCCAGTTGACATCCCTAGTTGAAAGGGAGTGTACCACCGCTATATTTAAGTTGCCAAGGCATCTAAGCAATTGAAATAATCTGAGAAAGCACTTAACAATGTGGCCTCATATAAACTACGAAGACAGTCTTGTGATGAAGTTGAGAGGAAAATTTAAGGACTCAAATGAAATAGGCATGCATTTCTTGACGATAGTACAGCAGACACTGCTGACATATTGGCCAACTCAGGTATAGCGTAACAACAAACAAGCATTCGAATCAAGCAATACAGCAAAGCAGACACCTGAACTATTTGTAGTTCGGTAGGATTACAGGTTGAGGGCACAAGCCAAGAAAGCAGCCCACTCGCATTACATTTCACATGTACTAAAACACACTGGCTTACCATATGTTGCTGTGAAGCATCGCTGCTGTTGCAATGTTCTTTGAAGATATCGTCAGCATCGCGTGGTTGCAAAACTAGTTGTTGTAGTTTATTCTTCACCCTCTATTTAGGTAAAATTAATTTTAATCACATGCACTGGTCCGAAGTGATCATCAATGGTTCATCTAAACTAATGAAAGAAGGGTGTGTGCATACACGACAATATATCTGCTTCCCTCTATTTTTATGCTTGTTCGAGGTGCCAGCCCCAAAAGAACAAATATTTTGCTTGATGGGGTTGGCAGCTCCATAATTAATAGAAGCATCAAATTAGTCATGCAACTTGGGAAGATCAAGAACACACAAACAAGTAATGAACAGAGGCTCGGAGCAGTGATGTAATAGCTAGCATCGGAAAATGTAGGGTAAAACAAACAAAAAGCAGCGGAACCACATGCTAGTTTGCTGATGTGTAATTAAGCATAGAGAACATTAAGCAGTCTGATGGAATCAACAGGTGGAATTAGAACAACACCATTATCATAAATATAGCATTCAAGAAGTAAAATAGTAGGCAGTGATATCTAGGAAGTATAGTAATACGGAGTACTTAGGACAAAACTAAAGCATATTAACTATATGTGCACTGGTATGTAATTTAGCACATGTAACATGTTCACTGCCAGAAGTATAGCCCTAGAGGTGCAAGCAGAATAACGCGTCTCATGAAAAACTGAATGATGCCCTAAAGAAATTCAAAGGTGCGGTGCTTATGCTAGGAAAGTGAACGTAGGCGTCGGCCGTTGGATAATAGTACCTGATTCTCGGCGGCGTATGGGTATCATTGTCATACTTGATAGCTAAGGATCGTCGATGGTGCTCGTGTTGCGGTTGAGTTTGGGCCGGCTGTCGCCGTCGCTGAAGTGGCTCCGGTGCTACGGTTGCGGCGCATGTCGACATACAAGAAAGCTCATCTGTGGTAAGTGAAGAATTGCACGATAAAGAGAAAAACCGAAGGAGTACAAATCGAAATAACCTGCTGAGGCTGCGGCGTCAGTAAAGTAGGGCCGGTGGAGTTGAATATGGCGTCCGTGGAACGGGTCTGGTGTAGTGGACGAAGGCTTCGGCGGGCGCGTTGTATAGTGCTTTCGGTGAGGCGGATCTGTTGCGGCGGACGAGGGCTTGTATGAAGGGCCAGCGAAGGGGCGGACGAGGGCGTCAGTGAAGGGCCTACACTGTGGTGGACGAGGGCACCGGTTAAGTAGATCCGGTGTGGTGGACCATGATGGCGGTCAAGGAGATCTGGAGCGATGGACAAGCCAGTCGCTGAAGCGGCTCCGGTGAAGTGGTGAGTTGGCAGTTGGGGGTTCCAAGGTCCGTAAGGTAGATCCGGCGGGGTGTGAGGTCCACCGCTGCGGCGCAGGACTAGATTCGGCGACTTGCCATGGTTGGGGGGTCGGGGAGGGGAAGGGGAGGGGCTCTTGGGAAGAATGTTGGGGGCAAAGAGGGGAAAACAATGAAGTTACCAAAGCAGCCCTTTTCTGTTCATGTGGCAGGGGTAAAACAGGAATATCGCAGGGCTAAACTTTCGGGCACGTGATATTTCGATGTGAGCTGGAAGTTTGAAAGCTTTTGGCGCCTAAAATTATAAGTGTTCTGCTCTTGTACGGCCGACTATGATATCATGGCCGACAATTTGTTTGTTTTGCACGCAAAAAAAGTGCAAGTTTTGAAAATCAATGTCTCCAACTCGAAACTTAGATTGTCCATTCAATTCAAATATGGATCATTGAGCTACTAAAAGCAAATACCATCATACGGTCCAATTCAAATGAAATTCCAAATGTGTTTATCCTAAATATGATGACAAAAGCAAAAAAGTGTATGTGTATGAATAAAGTGCATGATTATAAAGTTTGAACATGCCCGTATGTGTATATCTCTAGGTTTGATATATGAATTTGAAATCACGAAATCCTGGCTTAAAAAATGTACCTCCGTTTAAATGAATTACAAAAGCTAATGATGGAGTCGAATTCCAAACTTCCAATCTTAGGTTTGTAATTCTGGTACATCAAGGTATATCACGCATGTTCAAAAGTATCGTTATCTCATAGTCCAAACTGTGAAACAAATTGATCAACCATGGGTGCACAATATCTCAATTACGCTAAAGTCCCTCAAATATAGACACCTCACTCTTTAAAGCCAATCCCCCCCTTCGTCCCCCCCACACACACATAGAGAAGTCGTTCTCTCCCCCAAACACCAACACACGAGCACATTAACACCCCTCTCTCTTCTAAAGTCCGGACCCCAATAAAGGTCTCTATCACTTTGTCTCTCGGGCATGCACACATCTCTTCCCCCACTCTCTAGGCCTCCCGCTATCTCTCTTTCCCAAGCACACGCACTATGTAGAGTGTATATTTCCCATACACATAAAACGCCACCCCAAACATCTATCTCCTTGGTTATGTGGTTCTCACGCACTCACCTCACACACCACCCCCACTGCAAACAAGCACACTTTGTCTCCTTGTGCACCACTCTCCTCTTTCTATATCTCCCATATGCGGACCCGCCCCAGCTCCTTCCCTGTATACATATATGTCGTGACTCTTTCCATAGCTCCCTAATGTATCGTCGTTCTCGATTTCGCACATTGTTCTCTACACCATCTATTCTAGATCTCTCATGAAGTCCCTATCACACACACGATGACTCGCTTCCCTTGCGTCTACGTACATAGGCCAATTTCAAACAACATCAACATTGTCTCCCTATCTATACGCCATTTATGGACACAAACGACCCCTCTCGCCCCCTCTCTTCCTCTCTCTCTCTCGCTCTCACACCCCTCTCCCACACACACACTCGATGTCTCTTCCAAATAGTCTGCCCCCCCCCCCCCGCCCGCACCCATGCTATCCCGCTACTACACATGTCACACCATTCCCCCTTCCCTTGTACTAGGTTTACATCATTAGTGGTCTCTCTACTCCACATACACACACTCCCTCTCACACACAAACACTTGCACAAACACACACAGACACGCACAAACACCCATTTATCTGGATCCTCATCTCTCCCCATGTCCGCGTGTGTATCTCACACACTCACTCTCTAATTATGTATATGTGTCTCCACGTTACACAACACAAAGCCCCATGTACATGTCTCTCTCTATCCTCCACACACATAGACACAAAGAATCTGTTATCATTGCCTCAGTCTCTAACATATCACACACGCACACTGTCTCTCTCTCTCGCAAACATGCTCAACAAGGGTTTCCCCGTGAATAACTTACCGTCTATTCATCAACAGTTGTGGCAGGACGGCGAACACGAGACGTGAAAAAGAATAAATCTACACGTGCTTAGACCACCTAGTATGACTATTAGGACTAGAGCAAGCCAAAAAGCGTGCCGCCGTCACCCCCTCCTTATCGGCAGCGGGAAAATCTTTGTTTTACACAGTCGATAAGTCATTGTGCTAAGGCCCCACATGCCGAGGCGTTGAATAGAATGTAGATGCTAGTTTACGGAAGCAAGTATCGATAATATGTTTGTATCTCCATACTTATATTTCTTCTCTTATAAAAAACCGAGTTGGTGATGATGGTACGTCTGCCATCTTGCAATATAGACCGTCCGATCTATATCTGATGGATGGAAATTAAACTAAAAGATACCCGCACCCCTCTCCACATTTGCAGACAAGGCCTTCCCTCGTTCATCCTTATCTCCAACAACCTCATTGTTGAGCAATTAAGAAAGGAAGCCTCTGGAACAAACTGGCCTGGTGGCCGCTGCCGGCGTCGTCAATCCCCATGCCTCCGCTCAGTCCGACCACCAATCACCACCACACCCCACTTCTCTTCACCTTATCTCATATTTCTCGAGATATCATTAGTTTTTGCACATGGGATTACTCCCGCAAGGGTCAATCACAACAAGTGTTTTATAAAAAATGCATCTTGATGTTCCGTGCAATGCACGGATCTTGCTAGTACTCCTACAGAAGACTAAGTTGGTGATGATGGTGTGTCTGTCATCCGTCGTTTCTAACCATTAGATCTACATCTAACAACTGTGAGGTAAGTTGTTGCCTTTTCTCACCAACATCCCACTTGTCTACCAATTTGCAGGAAAAACCATAATTAGTATCTTAAAACCAACCACATCCCTCCCTGACCTCACCAAAACAGCCCAAGGAATATATTCTAATTGAAACATAATATATCTCTAGTTTGTCTAAAAACATAATATATCTCTAGTGATATATGTATATCAAAATTAGAGTGTTTTTTATCAAGTTTGTGAATAAGTATTATTCTAATTATGATTCGTTGCAACGCACATGAACATTGCTAGTATTTCCAACCATGCATTTTTTTCCTAGTATTCCATAGTTTCGAGTTTTCCATCAAGATATTAGTCACTCATGGTTGATATTTACTTTCAATCATGTACACATATGCACTATGTAACTAGCCTTGCTTATTGGCTTCCAAAGCTTAACTTTCACTCCTACTTACAATATGTAGAGTATTTAACAAAAAAACTACCACTTTCAACCAGCCCTAGGAAGAATCTATTGTACAAAAAATAGCAAAAACATACCCAAAATTTCTTAATCCACGCCAAAAACTACTACTCCCTCCGTTCGGAATTACTTGTCTCGAAAATGAATGTATCTAGAACTAAAATAGGTCTAGATACATCCATTTCTGTGACAAGTAATTCCGAACGGAGGGAGTACCTAGTACTCCTACCGATTAGGTTCGTTTAAACCCATTTATGACTGGGTTGGCCCACACGTCCGTGCTGACGAGGCAGCTTAAAACAACACATTTTGTTTGACCGTTGACACGAGGGACCCACATCTGACCTTCTATCCTGTTATTCCCCCTCAAATCATTATTTTTCCTGCACATTACTTCAAACAGTACTGATGAGTGTTCGTCGGTGGCGCCGGTGATGAGCGAGTTGGCCGCCGCTCCGCCGGACGGGCTGGACGGCGCGCTGGCCTCCGCACGGGTTGGCAGGCTGGCCCAAGCGTGACTCACGAGCGAGCAAGCCACCGCGCTGACCTTTGCTCGAGCCAGATGGCTGGCCTTAGCGCGGCGCGCGCGAGCAAGCCGCCGCACTGCCCTGCCAATCTAGCTAGCAAACCTTGCAGACAAGCAGGTGGACGGAGCTATCTTGGCTAGCTAGCGGCCGCGAGTGCCGGACGGAGCTGGCATCCGGGCTGCCGCAACATGGGCTCCGCACCGCCGGCGGTTTTGACCTCGCCTTCTACCGGCGGCGGTAGCTGCGTCCCATGGCCGAGGATGACTAGGTGGACGGGCCGGAGGTAGGAGGTCACTCGGGGATTTTTGTGCAGACTGACATGTAGGTCCCACAAGTCATAACGCCCGGTCGAATAGAAGGCGTTGACTTAATGGGCGACATGGGCCCTGTCAGAGGTTAGAGTTAGATTCTAACCCTGAACAAACTCTAACCAAAGCGGTGTTTGGATGGCAGGGTTAGATTGACAACAAATGTATCCAAACAGGGCCATGGGTTGAAACGTGCCTATAACGGCACTTTGTAGAGTAGTCGTTTCTTGGTAGGGCTGGTTGGTAAGAGCATGTACAATGGTTGATAAGGTAGTCTTATCTTAAGTCTGCCACGTATGCAAGTGGTAGTAGTTTCTTGGCATTTTAGTGGTTTCTTGCATTATTAGGGGTTTCTTGTAAGGAACAATGTACGTACTACTAGCAACAAAAGGCGATTCTAGGTTGCGTTGTACTCCAACGAGTACTACTAGTGGTCGCGGGAGTGTATACCTCGTTTTGTGGGTTTGATCCCGGCCGAACGCACGGTGGCCTTTTTTTAAAATAGTAACTTTGCTGCGAGCCAATATTTTACACAGGTAGTTTGAGTTTTGAAGTCAAACGGACGTGCGGCACCGCAATCTGGGTGCACTGGATAGCCTAGCCACGTGAACGGGTTTTCCTTCCCAGCATCCCATGGCTCGCGTGCTCGCCCTAGCCGCATAGCATATTTAAACTAGCGCCTCCCAATTAAGCCCGAGGAGCCGGAAAAGCCTGGCGGGGCATTGGGAACTGTGCAATATGGCTCTGTACGTAAAGTGCTCTACTACTACTCTATAGCTTGTGGCGTTGCACGCATGGACTTCACTCCATTATCGGCTCTACTATAAAAGAAATTCCTCTTGACGTGTTTTTTTTTGAAACGGAGGAAAAAGCTTTGCTTCATCTCATTCATAAAGAAGGAACTACTAACAAAGTTCGACGAGATCCATTACACCTCCACAAATGGAAGCGAAAAGCCTAGTCTCGCTGTATCAAATAACTCAAATGTTCTGCCCCTGCAGTAACCGTCGCTGATAAACTGGCTGCTAGTGTGTGCGTGAGAGGAGCGGCTGAGTAGGCCAGCTACGTGAGAGGAGCGGCTGAATAGAGCACCGAGAGTACCCACTAGGCCACTACGCAGGTGTACTTTCCCTGCATTGATAGTACAGCGATGGTTCTAGAGAACAGTAGTACCCTCCACTTCCAACTGTAGCTCCTTGGCCCTGAGATTCAAGAGTTCAAAACTGGTGCACTATACTAGACTAGACTAGAAGTACAGTACATCGCACTACTAGTTGAGAAAAAAGAAGTACTAGTACTGCTACAGTACGAGTACGTACTCCTCCATCACATAATGTAAGACGTTTTTTGACACTAGTTGGCGTGTACAAAAATAGCCAAAACATAACCAATATTTCTTAATCCACGCCAAAAACTACTACCTACTGCCAAAAATTTTTTACTAGTGCTATTATTTACAGTATAATGCAATCCCATAACGTTCCATAATGCTAGTGCTAGTAGTAAATAATAGCCTCACCCCTTCGCTAAGGAGCGATCTACAGTTGGAAGGGACGAGGCCATGCGGTTACTACGCTCTTATCTCCTCCTCGCCAGTTCCCCTCCCCCCGAAGAGAAGGCAGTTCATCATTGCTCCCATGGATTCGCCAGGCGGTTCTCCTCCTCATCGGGGCTGGGAGAACTTGGACGACGATCCTCTGGGAGAAATCACACGCCGCTCCGACGTCCTCACCGTCGCAAGACTCGGTGCTTCCTGCACCAACTTTTTGAAGACGGTGCTTAAACAGGCTTGGGAAAAGGCCATGCTTGTTGGTCTTCCATGCGTCCTCGGGGAGAAGGTTCTTCTATGGGACAATCCTTCGAACAGTCCACCACTCCCTGGCCATGGTTGCACGTTGACTCCGCTAGAGTTGCCGACGTTGAGAGGTAGTCGGATTTTGTCCGATGAGCAGGTCAGTAATGGAGTTTGATCATGTAGTACTTAGTTATTCCATTTCCATCCCGTAATTTCTCCGCGGCCCACCATCTTATATATAGGTCTGGGTCGGTGCCAACAAAGATTGGCTTGCATACCTCCGGCCGGATACCACCATCATTTTGCACAACATCCACAGCAGTGCGGCCGTTCCGGTAGACCCCTTCTCCACCATTGGGATCGGCCTTCCGAACTGGCTGGGCTTGAATACGTATGATGATGCCTACATGAGATTGAAGAAGATAGCAATTGCGGACCCACCAACAAAGCGACGCGGCTACGATGATTACTATCTCATCACGGTGTTCGACATAAGGATTGCCATCAATGCAAGAGGCAGTAACGGCAGCGGCTGGCGCATGTTGGCGGCGGCAGATTTGTACCCCTACACGTTCGAAGACGTCGTGCACCATCTAGGCCGCATCTTCGCGATGACAAGCCAGGGGACTTGTTTCATCTGGTTGCCATCCTACGGTACGGGAGATTACAAACGGAATGCACAAACCATCATTTGCATCCCTAATTGTACTCCATTATTTTGCAGGGACCAGTCATCCCCCGATCAAAATAAGATCGCCGATCCTGGATGTGCATTTGCATCCGTGATTCGTTCTAACCTGGAACCTTGTAGCTGAATTTGGCATATTGGGATCAACTATCTTAGCAGTCGTTACCCATGGTACCACTGATGTGCAACATGGTCACACAATCTACCACGATCGGACCGTCACCATCTACCCAGGTATTCCATTTTTAACCCTCTCGCCTTCTCTTTCATTGTTGTACTAGTAGTACTTACTAGTACTAGTAGGAGTACTTTTTACCTTGGAGGACGCGTATAGCTAGCTAGGCCCTTGGAGACTTGAACGCACTAGCTGCCACCAGTTTCGTTTTTCCATGTCTTACTATCTCATCCATGTAGCCAAGAGTGGCTATATATAATAAGCCGGTTATTTTACTTCCTCTATACCGGAGTAGTACTATTTGCTGCACAGTATTACTGACCGCCCTATTTGAGCACAACATTATTATGCATGGACCTTGAATATGTACGTCACCATGTGTCCAGATCTAAGATGCCGCATGTACCAGATGAACGGCACCGAGTTCGACCCCCGTGACGCTACGCAGGTGCTGAGGAACACTCTTGGAGAGTACTCGCTTTTCATTGGGGACAACTACCCCATTGTGAAGCAGATGCCACCTTCCGTGCATGACACGGAAGGCCTGCCGTTCATGAAGCATGGTTGTGTCTTCAGTGCGCACCGCCGGATGAACGACATGCTGGGACACACTATCCCTGATTTAGGCCGCTTCAGCTTGGATGAGTCGATCCATCGTGTGGAACCGGATTACAAAGCTGCGACAATGATTCACGTTGCCCACCACTATGAATCGTGCCATCCATGAAGAACACCTGGGACTGGAACCTGGAGGAGGACATGTAGCCCATCTATAACGTGTAAGTGGAGTACGGTAATTGTGAACGGTAGCGCTGTGAATATATGTAGACTAGTCATGCACAAATTTATCGCATGAATTGGAGATGAACTTGTGTGGCATACTGGCATTTGTCCTTTAGAATTTATTACTAGTAAATGTGTTATGTGTACGCACAACTTGTGTGGTTGTTGCACGGTGCGTCCAACACGCTCTTTGAGAAAAAAAGGTGGCACAGCTTTGGATATATGTGACATGGCGGCATCATACAGTAGCATCGTTCGCTATAGTTGTAGTACACTCCTACTAGGACGACAACTCCTATAAAACCTTGCGCTTGGCTCTTTGCCTCTTCGGGAGGTTCAACAGTTCGTACTCGTGTGAACCTTGCACTTGGCCCTTCGCCTCTTCGGAAGGTCCAACAATGATGATACTACAGTACAATATGCTTCTGGCAATCTGACACTGATTGAACTGCTGCACGTCCACCGCGAGGGCGAGGGTGAGGGAGAGGGAGAGGGAGAGGGCGTTGTAGTCAAAACCCTCTCCTGGTCCTGCGAACCATCGCGCGCGTGGGCGAGGGAGAGGCGTAGTAAGCAAGCTTCACCTCGTTCGGCGAGTTGACGGGACACATCAAAGCAGTACTAGTACTACTAGTCCATACTGCGTCCTTTCCGGTTAATATGGCTTAATTTGAAACGAGAAAAATACACTGGCGGTCAACGTATGTAACAATACGCTCTTTACGGTCACTATATATAGTTTTGCGGTGATTATACGATCACTAGCTCATGTAGAGCACCGTATTGCACCCTACTGACCGGCCACATAGTCGACGTGGCACTTTGTTGACTGGTTAAATTGTCACCTGGTTTCTGGGTCCCACCTGTCAGTTAACAGAGCAAAGAAATCAGTTAAACAAAATTTTACGCAGGCGCGACAGGAGTCCAACCCTTGCGGGCGAACCACCCTGGCTGTGTATGTGAGTGCATGCACGTGTACTCCCTCGGTCTTCCAACAAAGAGTGTACATCGGCTAAAAACAAAGAGTGCAGTACATGATGTACATCTACACTTCCAATGCATTTAGCCTTTAATCTAAATCGATATTGATTGACTAATGCACCAACTTGTGCTCTAGGTATAGGCTACATGTCTATCCTTAATTACAGCATGCAACGGCCTTCATTTAATCTTCTTCTCTCAATGGTCGCATGCACACATAAGTCTGCTACTTTTGGGCGTTAATTATGCCCTGGTCAATGTGTAAATCTCTAAATGTACAGTCTTTCACGGACGTAGGGAGTAGGTTGAGCACTTGAGCGTGAGCGTGTGTATTGCGTCGTGTGCTATGTGCCGCATGGGGGCGTGAGTGTTGCGTGCGTCCATGTGTACGTGTGAGTGTTGCATGTTGCATGCATGCATGCATGCATGGGGCTTACTCCCTCCCATTGACATGTTCATATTTCAAGCTTCCTCTGTTCCCTCCATATGGTGATACTCCCTCTGTTCCCAAATACAGAGTAAAAGCCTCTCTCTGTTCCCAAATATGGAGTATTTGTCTTTCTACAGATTTCAACAAGTGACTAGGTACGGAGCAAAATGAGTGAAGTGAGCGTAGAGGCATAGGGATACTGTAGAAAGGAAGTCTTCGCGATCCATTATTCCCCATCTCGGTCAGAGAGAACTATTCAACTAGTCTTCACAGTGAAGTGACAATACACGCTGCAGCAGATGGGACACGTAATTAATAAGCTGAACCAGCATGTTGGTGTTACTAAATCAGCCTTACCCAGTACTGCCATCATATTTGCCAGTAGAGCACGCTTCCGCAAATACGCCTACGCACCTCTGTCCTCCATTAACTGATATATGGGCCCTCTTGTGGTAGACCCACATGTCATCGGTGTAACTATTTACGCTCCGAAGGACGGTATATCCTGGTAGTAGTACTAGTAGAATTGAGATCCAATGCACTTTCTTCCCCGTCTTCCACTCTTCTTCCTCCTCTATTCTTCTTCCTCCTCTCTTCCCCATCGTCGGCCACACACCATTTAACCCCGCTCACTGCTCGCCCGCCCGCTGTTGGGGAACGTAGTAATTTCAAAAAAATTCCTACGCACACGCAAGATCATGGTGATGCATAGCAACGAGAGGGGAGAGTGTTGTCCACGTACCCTCGTAGACCGAAAGCGGAAGCGTTAGCACAACGCGGTTGATGTAGTCGTACGTCTTCACGATCCGACCGATCAAGTACCGAACGCACGGCACCTCCGAGTTCAGCACATGTTCAGCCCGATGACGTCCCTCGAACTCCGATCCAGCCGAGTGTTGAGGGAGAGTTTCGTCAGCACGACGGCGTGGTGATGATGATGATGTTCTACCGACGCAGGGCTTCTCCTAAGCACCGCTAAAGTATTATCGAGGTGGACTATGGTGGAGGGGGCACCGCACACGGCTAAAAGATCAAACGATCAATTGTTGTATCTCTAGGGTGCCCCCTTGCCCCCGTATATAAAGGAGCAAGGGGGAGGTGCGGCCGGCCAGGAGGAGGCGCGCCAGGAGGAGTCCTACTCCCACCGGGAGTAGGACTCCCTCCCTTCCTTGTTGGAGTAGGAGAGGAGAGGGAAGGAGAGAGAGGGGGAAAGGAAAGGGGGGGCGCCGCCCCCCTCCTTGTCCAATTCGGACTGGGGGGCGCGGCTGCCCCTTGGCCGCCTCTCCTCTTCCACCACTTGGGCCCATGAGGCCCATTAACCTCCGGGGGGTTCCGGTAACCTCCTGGTACTCCGGTATATATCCGATAACCCCTGGAACCATTCCAGTGTCCGAATATAGTCGTCCAATATATCAATCTTCATGTCTCGACCATTTCGAGACTCCTCGTCATGTCTGTTATCACATCCGGGACTCCGAACAACCTTCGGTACATCAAAACATAGAAACTCATAATATAACTGTCATCATAACGTTAAGCGTGTGGACCCTACGGGTTCGAGAACTATGTAGACATGACCAAGACACGTTTCCGGTCAATAACCAATAGCGGAACCTGGATGCTCATATTGGCTCCCACATATTCTACGAAGATCTTTATCGGTCAGACCGCATAACAACATACGTTGTTCCCTTTGTCATCGGCATGTTCCTTGCCCGAGATTCAATCGTCGGTATCTCAATACCTAGTTCAATCTCGTTACCGGCAAGTCTCTTTACTCATTCCGTAATACATCATCCCGCAACTAACTCATTAGTTGCAATGCTTGCAAGGCTTAAGTGATGTGCATTACCGAGTGGGCCCGGAGATACCTCTCCAACAATCGGAGTGACAAATCCTAATCTCGAAATACGCCAACCCAACAAGTACCTTCGGAGACACCTGTAGAGCACCTTTATAATCACCCAGTTACGTTGTGATGTTTGGTAGCACACAAAGTGTTCCTCTGGTAAAGGGGAGTTGCATAATCTCATAGTCGTAGGAACATGTATAAGTCATGAAGAAAGCAATAGCAACATACTAAACGATCGAGTGCTAAGCTAACGGAATGGGTCAAGTCAATCACATCATTCTCCTAATGATGTGATCCCGTTAATCAAATGACAACCCATGTCTATGGCTAGGAAACATAACCATCTTTGATCAATGAGCTAGTCAAGTAGAGGCATACTAGTGACACTCTGTTTGTCTATGTATTCACACAAGTATTATGTTTTCGGTTAATACAATTCTAGCATGAATAATAAACATTTATCATGATATAAGGAAATAAATAATAACTTTATTATTGCCTCTAGGGCATATTTCCTTCAGTCTCCCACTTGCGTAGAGTCAATAATCTAGATTACACAGTAATGATTCTAACACCCATGGAATCTTGGTGCTGATCATGTTTTGCTCGTGGAAGAGGCTTAGTCAATGGGTCTGCAACATTCAGATTCGTATGTATCTTGCAAATTTCTATGTCTTCCACCTGGACAAGATCCCGGATGGAATTGAAGCGTCTCTTGACGTGCTTGGTTCTCTTGTGAAATCTGGATTCCTTCGCCAAGGCAATTGCTCCAGTATTGTCACAAAAGATTTTCATTGGACCCGATGCACTAGGTATGACACCTAGATCGGATATGAACTCCTTCATCCAGACTCCTTCATTTGCTGCTTCTGAAGCAGCAATGTATTCCGCTTCACACGTAGATCCTGCCACGACGCTTTGTTTAGAACTGCACCAACTGACAGCTCCACCATTCAATGTAAACACGTATCCGGTTTGCGATTTAGAATCGTCCGGATCAGTGTCAAAGCTTGCATCAACGTAACCATTTACAATGAGCTCTTTGTCACCTCCATAAACGAGAAACATATCCTTCGTCCTTTTCAGGTATTTCAGGATGTTCTTGGCCGCTGTCAAGTGATCCACTCCTGGATTACTTTGGTACCTCCCTGCTAGACTTATAGCAAGGCACACATCAGGTCTGGTACACAGCATTGCATACATGATAGAGCCTATGGCTGAAGCATAGGGAACTTCTTTCATCTTCTCTCTATCTTCTGCAGTGGTCGGTCATTGAGTCTTACTCAACTTCACACCTTGTAACACAGGCAAGAACCCTTTCTTTGCTTGATCCATTTTAAACTTCTTCAAAACTTTGTCAAGGTATGTGCTTTGTGAAAGTCCAATTAAGCGTCTTGATCTATCTCTATATATCTTGATGCCCAATATATAAGCAGCTTCACCGAGGTCCTTCATTGAAAAACTCTTATTAAAGTATCCCTTTATGCTATCCAGAAATTCTATATCATTACCAATCAACAATATGTCATCCACATATAATATCAGAAATGCTACAGAGCTCCCACTCACTTTCTTGTAAATACAGGCTTCTCCAAAAGTCTATATAAAACCAAATGCTTTGATCACACTATCAAAGCGTTTATTCCAACTCCGAGAGGCTTGCACCAGTCCATAAATGGATCGCTGGAGCTTGCACACTTTGTTAGCTCCCTTTGGATCGACAAAACCTTCTGGTTGCATCATATACAACTCTTCTTCCAGAAATCCATTCAGGAATGCAATTTTGACATCCATCTGCCAAATTTCATAATCATAAAATGCGGCAATTGCTAACATGATTCGAACAGACTTAAGCATTGCTACGGGTGAGAAAGTCTCACCGTAGTCAATCCCTTGAACTTGTCGAAAACCTTTCGCAACAAGTCGAGCTTTATAGACAGTAACATTACCGTCAGCGTCAGTCTTCTTATTGAAGATCCATTTATTCTCAATGGCTTGCCGATCATCGGGCAAGTCAACCAAAGTCCACACTTTGTTCTCATACATGGATCCCATCTCAGATTTCATGGCTTCAAGCCATTTTGCGGAATCTGGGCTCACCATCGCTTCTTCATAGTTCGTAGGTTCGTCATGGTCTAGTAACATAACCTCCAGAACAGGATTACCGTACCACTCTGGTGCGGATCTTACTCTGTTTGACCTACGAGGTCCAGAAATAACTTGATCTGAAGTTTCATGATCATCATCATTAAATTCCTCACTAATTGGTGTAGACGTCACAGGAACCGGTTTCTGTGATGAACTACTTTCCAATAAGGGAGCAGGTACAGTTACGTCATCAAGTTCTACTTTCCTCCCACTCACTTCTTTCGAGAGAAACTCCTTCTCTAGGAAGGATCCAAATTTAGCAACAAAAATCTTGCCTTCGGATCTGTGATAGAAGGTGTACCCAACAGTCTCTTTTGGGTACCCAACAGTCTCTTTTGGGTTCGAGCTTATCAGGTTGAAGCTTTTTCACATAAGCATCGCAGCCCCAAACTTTAAGAAACGACAACTTTGGTTTCTTGCCAAACCATAGTTCATAAGGCGTCGTCTCAACGGATTTAGATGGTGCCCTATTTAACGTGAATGCAGCCGTCTCTAAAGCATAACCCCAAAACGATAGCGGTAAATCAGTAAGAGACATCATAGATCGTACCATATCTAGTAAAGTACGATTACGACGTTCGGACACACCATTACGCTGTGGTGTTCCGGGTGGCGTGAGTTGCGAAACTATTCCGCATTGTTTCAAATGTAGACCAAACTCGTAACTTAAATATTCTCCTCCACGATCAGATCGCGGAAACTTTATTTTCTTGTTACGATGATTTTCAACTTCACTCTGAAATTCTTTGAACTTTTCAAATGTTTCAGACTTATGTTTCATTAAGTAGATATACCCATATCTGCTCAAATCATCTGTGAAGGTGAGAAAATAACGATATCTGCCACGAGCCTCAACATTCATCGGACCACATACATCTGTATGTATGATTTCCAACAAATCTGTTGCTCTCTCCATAGTACCAGAGAACGGTGTTTTAGTCATCTTGCCCATGAGGCACGGTTCGCACGTACCAAGTGATTCGTAATCAAGTGGTTCCAAAAGTCCATCAGTATGGAGTTTCTTCACGCTCTTTACACCGATATGACCTAAACGGCAGTGCCACAAATAAGTTGCACTATCATTATCAACTCTGCGTCTTTTGGCTTCAATATTATGAATATGTGTATCACTACTATCGAGATTCAACAAAAATAGACCACTCTTCAAGGGTGCATGAGCATAAAAGATATTACTCATAAAAATAGAACAACCATTATTCTCTGATTTAAATGAATAACCGTCTCGCATCAAACAAGATCCAGATATAATGTTCATGCTCAACGCTGGCACCAAATAACAATTATTTAGGTCTAAAACTAATCCCGAAGGTAGATGTAGAGGTAGCGTGCCGACCGCGATCACATCGACTTTGGAACCATTTCCCACACGCATCGTCACCTCGTCCTTAGCCAATCTTCGCTTAATCCGTAGCCCCTGTTTCGAGTTGCAAATATTAGCAACAGAACCAGTATCAAATACCCAGGTGCTACTGCGAGCATTAGTAAGGTACACATCAATAACATGTATATCACATATACCTTTGTTCACCTTGCCATCCTTCTTATCCGCCAAATACTTGGGGCAGTTCCGCTTCCAGTGACCAATTTGCTTGCAGTAGAAGCACTCAGTCTCAGGCTTAGGTCCAGACTTTGGTTTCTTCTCCTGAGCAGCAACTTGCTTGCTGTTCTTCTTGAAGTTCCCCTTCTTCTTCCCTTTGCCCTTTTTCTCGAAACTGGTGGTCTTATTGACCATCAACACTTGATGCTCCTTCTTGATTTCTACCTCCGCAGTCTTTAGCATTGCGAAGAGCTCAGGAATCGTCTTATCCATCCCTTACATGTTATAGTTCATCACGAAGCTCTTGTAGCTTGGTGGCAGTGATTAAAGAATTCTGTCAATGACGCTATCATCCGGAAGATTAACTCCCAGTTGAATCAAGTGATTATTATACCCAGACATTTTGAGTATATGCTCACTGACATAACTATTCTCCTCCATCTTGCAGCTGTAGAACTTATTGGAGACTTCATATCTCTCAATCCGGGCATTTGCTTGAAATATTAACTTCAACTCCTGGAACATCTCAAATGCTCCATGACATTCAAAACGTCGTTGAAGTCCCGGTTCTAAGCCGTAAAGCATGGCACACTGAACTATTGAGTAGTCATCAGCTTTGCTTTGCCAGACGTTCATAACATCTGGTGTTGCTCCTGCAGCAGGTTTGGCACCTAGCGGTGCTTCAGGACGTAATTCCTCTGTGCAGCAATGAGGATAATCCTCAAGTTACGGACCCAGTCCGTGTAATTGCTACCATCATCTTTCAACTTTGCTTTCTCAAGGAACGCATTAAAATTCAACGGAACAATAGCACGGGCCATCTATCTACAAACAACATAGACAAGCAAGATACTATCAGGTACTAAGTTCATGATAAATTTAAGTTCAATTAATCATATTACTTAAGAACTCCCACTTAGATAGACATCTCTCTAATCCTCTAAGTGATCACGTGACCCAAATCAACTAAACCATGTCCGATCATCACGTGAGATGGAGTAGTTTCAATGGTGAACATCACTATGTTGATCATATCTACTATATAAAGGAGCAATTGTTGTATCTCTAGGGAGCCCCCTTGCCCCCGTATATAAAGGAGCAAGGGGGGAGGTGCGGCCGGCCAGGAGGAGGCGCGCCAGGAGGAGTCCTACTCCCACCGGGAGTAGGACTCCCTCCCTTCCTTGTTGGAGTAGGAGAGGAGAGGGAAGGAGAGAGAGGGGGAAATGAAAGGGGGGCGCCGCCCCCCTCCTTGTCCAATTCGGACTTGGGGGGAGGGGCGCGCGGCTGCCCCTTGGCCGCCTCTCCTCTTCCACCACTTGGGCCCATGAGGCCCATTAACCTCCGGGGGGGTTTCGGTAACCTCCCGGTACTCCGGTATATATCCGATAACCCCCGGAACCATTCCGGTGTCCGAATATAGTCGTCCAATATATCAATCTTCATGTCTCGACCATTTCGAGACTCCTCGTCATGTCCGTGATCACATCCGGGACTCTGAACAACCTTCGGTACATCAAAACATATAAACTCATAATATAACTGTCATCGTAACGTTAAGCGTGCGGACCCTACGGGTTCGAGAACTATGTAGACATGACCGAGACACATTTCCGGTCAATAACCAATAGCGGAACCTAGATGCTCATATTGGCTCCCACATATTCTACGAAGATCTTTATCGGTCAGACCGCATAACAACATACGTTGTTCCCTTTGTCATCGACGTGTTCCTTGCCCGAGATTCGATCGTCGGTATCTCAATACCTAGTTCAATCTCGTTACCGGCAAGTCTCTTTACTCGTTCCGTAATACATCATCCCGCAACTAACTCATTAGTTGCCATGCTTGCAAGGCTTCAGTGATGTGCATTACCGAGTGGGCCCGGAGATACCTCTCCGACAATCGGAGTGACAAATCCTAATCTCGAAATACGCCAACCCAACAAGTACCTTCGGAGACACCTGTAGAGCACCTTTATAATCACCCAGTTACGTTGTGACGTTTGGTAGCACACAAAGTGTTCCTCTGGTAAACGGGAGTTGCATAATCTCATAGTCATAGGAACATGTATAAGTCATGAAGAAAGCAATAGCAACATACTAAACGATCGAGTGCTAAGCTAACGGAATGGGTCAAGTCAATCACATCATTCTCCAAATGATGTGATCTCGTTAATCAAATGACAACCCATGTCTATGGCTAGGAAACATAACCTTCTTTGATCAACGAGCTAGTCAAGTAGAGGCATACTAGTGACACTCTGTTTGTCTATGTATTCACACAAGTATTATGTTTCCGGTTAATACAATTGTAGCATGAATAATAAACATTTGTCATGATATAAGGAAATAAATAATAACTTTATTATTGCCTCTAGGGCATATTTCCTTCACCCGCGCCATCTTCCTTGGTAGCTCGCGCGTACCATATCCCCCCGCTCACTGCTCGGCCACACGAGGAGAAGCTTCTTCGCTCGCCCGCCCGAATCCACTTGCCCGCTGGCTCGCAGGCACCGAAAACCCCAATGGCAGAACCAACTGACACTCAGAGCCGTGATTGGAATTCCCTCCCCGATGTTCTCTTGGAGCAGATCTGTAATCGTATGGACCTACTCAGCACCGTCCGTCTGGCCGCATGCTCGGTGTCTTTGTACCGTCTACTCGCCTACAATCAGCCGGGTCTTTTCGAGACACCCTGCTTGCTGATGCCTGATCCTTGCAGGTGGCCCAGACACCGACTTGACGATTCTACGGAGGTTGCCGTGGTGCCCTCGACATGCTACCACTACCCGTCCACATGTCCTTCATGCACGCCCACTACTGGGCGGGCATGAAGGCCAACTGGATCGTCCTCATCCACCAATCTGGTAGTCCGTGGCGTCTCGTGGATATCTACACCCAGCGAGAGATCACCCTTCCATCGTTCGATACCGCCGCCATCGAGCCTCGTGGCCCACCGGACACTCCTGCCCACTACGCAACAGACGCGTCAAGCTTTTGGCTCGACCTCTGTTTGCTGAAAGTTGTAATCTGTGAAGTGCCCACACCATCAGAAGACTACATGGATAACGAGCTCATTGCCTTGTTCAACATGGGATTATTCTATCTGGAATCCGGTCGCCATACATGGTTTTGGCTCATCGTCAATCCTGTTGAGGCAACATTTCTGTCTGATGCTATAGTGCATGATGGCATCGTTTACGCGGTCGACGCACAGATTGGCTGCCTATACTGGTGGAATCTATCATCGTGTAATTGTTCTATCTCATCTCATCTTTACCTTATGAATACGACTGCCTGTTCATTGTTACAAATTTAGAATAGATAGTATGTCTATAACCACATCATTGCTATATGTTCCTCTCCTTTCCTAGATTTTTATGACCACACATGTTATTGTTAGAGTTGATATGAGAACAATTGGCATCTAATGATTGTTAGAATACATATTATGAGCATAACATCATGATTGCTATATGTTACTCTCATTTCCAAGATTTTTATAACAACGCATGTTATTGCTTAGAGTTGATATGAGAACAGTAGTAGTAAGTGCTATGGTAGAATATGAGTAGGCTCTGTCATAGTTGTTTTCCTCTCATTGTTACATGATGTTTGAACCATGACATATTGCTAGAATATGAAAGCCATCGGCTTATTTTTTTAACTTGGGGTATGATTATGACCACGGCATTGCAATTCTCTGTCTATGATATGTGTCACTAATATAATAATCTTAATTCCACACATACTCTGAACATGATTGTTTATTTTTGTCCTTTTGGTCTCCAATTTGAATTGTTGCAGCAGACGCAAATGCGCTGGCCTTCATGATTCCAGGACCTGGAATCATACCAGCCGATGGGTGGTGGTTTATCGCTCGTTCAGCTAACGGCGGTCATTTGATGCTCATTCGCACGTACCAAATTGACCAAACCATTACATCAAACCACATGCAGTACAATGCGTGGGGCGTTCGTGACATTGATGGCTATGGCTACTTCGTGTTCGAGAAAGATCCCATCTCCGTTGGGCCAGGCGTATTCAACTGGAGGCGGGTTTATAGCCTCGGCAACCACTCCTTGTTCCTCGGGCTCAATTATCCGATCATCCAACCAATCATCGATCATATCACTGGCGATGATTACTGTCGGTGTCAAAACCGGCGGATCTCGGGTAGGGGGTCCCGAACTGTGCGTCTAAGGCTAATGGTAACAGGAGGCGGGGGACACAATGTTTACCCAGGTTCGGGCCCTCTCGATGGAGGTACTACCCTACTTCCTGCTTGATTGATCTTGATGATATGAGTATTATAAGAGTTGATCTACCCTGAAATCGTAGAGGCTAAACCCTAGAAGCTAGCCTATGATTATGATTGTTGTTGTCCCTACGGACTAAACCCTCCGGGTTATATAGACACCGGAGGGGGCTAGGGTTACACAGAGTCGGTTACAGAGAAGGAGATCTACATATCCGAATTGCCAAGCTTGCCTTCCACGCCAAGGAGAGTCCCATCCGGACACGGGACAAAGTCTTCAATCTTGTATCTTCATAGTCCAACAGTCCGGCCAAAGTATATAGTCCGGCTGTCCGAGGACCCCCTAATCCAGCACTCCCTCAGTAGCCCCCGAACCAGGCTTCAATGACGATGAGTCCGGCGCGCAGATTGTCTTCGGCATTGCAAGGCGGGTTCTCATCCAAATCCAGAGTACCTGTTGTAACGAGTAGTGTCCGGCTTCTCATTAATGTTGCACTCCTCGGCTTCTGTACCTTAATAATGGCAATCTCCACGTGTCGAGCGAATGCAAGAAGTCGGGGCATTTTTACATTTGCCACCCTGACCATGCTAGTAAATCGTCTATTAAAGAGACGGGGATCCTCAGATCCAAATCACACCTATCTTCCCCAGGCGAGGAATCACCAGAGCGCGCCCTAAAAACCATCCCAACATGGCCGGCCATCGCAGCTCCTCCTCTCGCTCCCGTAGCGTTAAGCCAGGAGATTGGGTGAGGTGTATCGTACCCCACGGCCGATTAGTGGAGTTGTAGACCCAGGGGTTTCTCCCGCCTGCATACATGGTCCCCGTCCGAACCGGACTAGCCACCTACAATGGCGGGGAGCACGCGGAGAGTTTTCCCAACCCATCCAGGGGGGAGCAAGTATGCCTTGTCCCATACTTGCTGCGAGGCCTCGGATTTCCAATCCATCCGTTCCTCCGCAGGCTCCTGGAGTACTACGGCCTCCAGCTGCATAACTTCACTCCTGCCTCCCTATTACACATCGCAGGCTACGTCACCCTTTGCGAGCTCTTTCTGGGCTGCGAAGCTCATTTCGAGCTATGGAAGAGGCTATTCTGCCTCGTCCCCCGCACTCAGGAGGGGTCGATATATCAAGTGGGCGGAGCCGAAATATGGCGCATCGCCGGAACCGGATACCTATCTAGTACTCCGAAGAAGGCATCCGAAGACTAGCCTTCGGAGTGGTTTTATATGGAAGACGTTCCCCTTCCGGACCCTATTCGGATGGGTCTTCTGTTGGGGAACGTAGTAATTTCAAAAAAAATCCTACGCACACGAAAGATCATGGTGATGCATAGCAACGAGAGGGGAGAGTGTTGTCCACGTACCCTCGTAGACCAACAGCGGAAGCGTTATCACAACGCGGTTGATGTAGTCGTACGTCTTCACGATCCGACCGATCAAGTACCGAACGTACGGCACCTCCGAGTTCAGCACACGTTCAGCTCGATGACGTCCCTCGAACTCCGATCCAGCCGAGTGTTGAGGGAGAGTTTCGTCAGCACGACGGCGTGGTGACGATGATGATGTTCCACCGACGCAGGGCTTCGCCTAAGCTCCGCAACGGTATTATCGAGGTGTAATATGGTGGAGGGGGGCACCGCACACGGCTAAAATATCGTATATAAATTGTGTCAAGAGGTGCCCCCCTGCCCCCGTATATAAAGGAGCAAGGAGGAGAGGGCCGGCCAAGGGGAGGTGGCGCGCCCAAGGGGGGAGTCCTACTCCCACCGAGAGTAGGACTCCTCCTTTCCTTGTGGGACTAGGAGAAGGGAAGGGGGAAGGAGAAACAAGGAAGGGGGCGCCCCCCTTCCCTAGTCCAATTCGGACTAGCCCATGGGGAGGGGTGCGGCCACCCTTTGGGGCCTTTCTCTTCTTTCCCGTATGGCCCATTAAGGCCCAATACGAATTCCCGTAACTCTCCGGTACTCTGAAAAATACCCGAATCACTCGGAACCTTTCCGAAGTCCGAATATAGACGTCCAATATATATATCTTTACGTCTCGGCTATTTCGAGACTCCTCGTCATGTCCCCGATCTCATCCGGGACTCCGAACTCCTTCGGTACATCAACATATATAAACTCATAATAAAACTGTCATCGTAACGTTAAGCGTGCGGACCCTACGGGTTCGAGAACTATGTAGACATGACCGAGACACCTCTCCGGTCAATAACCAATAGCGGAACCTGGATGCTCATATTGGTTCCCACATATTCTACGAAGATCTTTATCGGTCAGACCGCATAACAACATACGTTGTTCCCTTTGTCATCGGTATGTTACTTGCCCGAGATTCGATCGTCGGTATCTCGATACCTAGTTCAATCTCGTTACCGGCAAGTCTCTTTACTTGTTCCGTAATACATCATCCCGCAACTAAATCATTAGTCACAATGCTTGCAAGGCTTATAGTGATGTGCATTACGGAGTGGGCCCAGAGATACCTCTCCGACAATCGGAGTGACAAATCCTAATCTCGAAATACGCCAACCCAACAAGTACCTTTGGAGACACCTGTAGAGCACCTTTATAATCACCCATTTACGTTGTGACGTTTGGTAGCACACAAAGTGTTCCTCCGGTAAACGGGAGTTGCATAATCTCATAGTCATAGGAACATGTATAAGTCATGAAGAAAGCAATAGCAACATACTAAACGATCGAGTGCTAAGCTAACGGAATGGGTCAAGTCAATCACGTCATTCTCCTAATGAGGTGATCCCGTTAATCAAATGACAACTCATGTCTATGGCTAGGAAACATAACCATCTTTGATTAACGAGCTAGTCAAGTAGAGGCATACTAGTGACACTCTGTTTGTCTATGTATTCACACATGTATTATGTTTCCGGTTAATACAATTCTAGCATGAATAATAAACATTTATCATGATATAAGGAAATATATAATACTTTATTATTGCCTCTAGGGCATATTTCCTTCAGTCTCCCACTTGCACTAGAGTCAATAATCTAGTTCACATCGCCATGTGATTTAACATCAATAATTCACATCACCATGTGATTAACACCCATAGTTCACATCTCTATGTGACCAACACTCAAAGGGTTTACTAGAGTCAATAATCTAGTTCACATCGCTATGTGATTAACACCCAAAGAGTACTAAGGTGTGATCATGTTTTGATTGTGAGATAATTTTAGTCAACGGGTCTGTCACATTCAGATCCGTAAGTATTTTGCAAATTTCTATGTTTACAATGCTCTGCACGGAGCTACTCTTAGCTAATTGCTCCCACTTTCAATATGTATCTAGACCGAGACTTAGAGTCATCTAGATTAGTGTCAAAACTTGCATCGACGTAACCCTTTACGACGAACCTTTTGTCACTTCCATAATCGAGAAACATATCCTTATTCCACTAAGGATAATTTTGACCGCTGTCCAGTGATCTACTCCTAGATCACTATTGTACTCCCTTGCCAAAATCAGTGTAGGGTATACAATAGATCTGGTACACAGCATGGCATACTTTATAGAACCTATGGCCAAGGCATAGGGAATGACTTTCATTCTCTTTCTATCTTCTGCCGTGGTCGGGCTTTGAGTCTTACTCAATTTCACACCTTGTAACACAGGCAAGAACTCTTTCTTTGACTGTTCTATTTTGAACTACTTCAAAATCTTGTTAAGGTATGTACTCATTGAAAAACTTATCAAGCGTCTTCATCTATCTCTATAGATCTTGATGCTCAATATGTAAGCAGCTTCACCGAGGTCTTTCTTTGAAAAACTCCTTTCAAACACTCCTTTATGCTTTTCAGAATAATTCTACATTATTTCCGATCAACAATATGTCATTCACATATACTTATCAGAAATACTGTAGTGCTCCCACTCACTTTCTTGTAAATACAGGCTTCACCGCAAGTCTGTATAAAACTATATCCTTTGATCAACTTATCAAAGCGTATATTCCTACTCCGAGATGCTTGCACCAGTCCATCGATGGATCGCTGGAGCTTGCATATTTTGTTAGCACCTTTAGGATTGACAAAATCTTCTGGTTGCATCATATACAACTCTTCTTTAATAAATCCATTAAGGAATGCAGTTTTGTTTATCCATTTTCCAGATTTAATAAAATGCGGCAATTGCTAACATGATTCGGACAGACTTAAGCATCGCTGCGAGTGAGAAAATCTCATCGTAGTCAACACCTTGAACTTTGTCAAAAACCTTTTTCCGACAAGTCTAGCTTTGTAGATAGTAACACTACTATCAGCGTCCGTCTTCCTCTGGAAGATCCATTTAATCTCAATGGCTCGCCGATCATTGGGCAAGTCAATCAAAGTCCATACTTTGTTCTCATATATGGATCTCATCTCAGATTTCATGGCCTCAAGCCATTTTGCGGAATCTGGGCTCATCATCGCTTCCTCATAGTTCGTAGGTTCGTCATGGTCTAGTAACATAACCTCCAGAACAGGATTACCGTACCACTCTGGTGCGGATCTTAATCTGGTTGACCTACGAGGTTCAGTAATAACTTGATCTGAAGTTTCATTATCATTAACTTCCTCACTAATTGGTGTAGGTGTCGCAGAAACTGGTTTCCGTGATGATCTACTTTCCAATAAGGAAGCAGGTACAGTTACCTCATCAAGTTCTACTTTCCTCCCACTCACTTCTTTCGAGAGAAACTCCTTCCCTAGAAAGGATCCATTCTTAGCAACGAATGTCTTGCCTTCGGATCTGTGATAGAAGGTGTACCCAACTGTCTCCTTTGGGTATCCTATGAAGACACATTTTCCGATTTGGGTTTGAGCTTATCAGGATGAAACTTTTTCACATAAGCATCGCAACCCCAAACTTTAAGAAACGACAACTTTGGTTTCTTGCCAAACCACAGTTCATAAGATGTCGT
Source organism: Triticum aestivum (assembly GCF_018294505.1). Classification (NCBI taxonomy): domain Eukaryota; kingdom Viridiplantae; phylum Streptophyta; class Magnoliopsida; order Poales; family Poaceae; genus Triticum; species Triticum aestivum. The sequence goes on from NC_057799.1 coordinate 81,395,887, forward strand.
CTCAACGGATTTAGATGGTACCCTATTTAACGTGAATGCAGCTGTCTCTAATGCATAACCCTAAAACGATAGTGGTAGATCGGTAAGAGACATCATATATCGCACCATATCTAATAAAGCATGTTTATGACGTTCGGACACACCATTACGCTGTGGTGTTCCAGGTGGCGTGAGTTGCGAAACTATTCCGCATTGTTTCAAATGAAGATCAAACTCGTAACTAAAATATTCTCCTCCACGATCAGATCGTAGAAACTTTATTTTCTTGTTACGATGATTTTCTACTTCACTCTGAAATTATATGAACTTTTCAAATGTTTCAGACTTCTGTTTCATTAAGCAGATATACCCATATCTGCTCAAATCATCTGTGAAGTTCAGAAAATAATGATACCTGCTACGAGCCTCAATATTCATCGGACCACATACATCTGTATGTATGATTTCCAACAAATCTGTTGCTCTCTCCATAGTTCCGGAGAACGGCGTTTTAGTCATCTTGCCCATGAGGCACGGTTCGCAAGCATCAAGTGATTCATAATCAAGTGATTCCAAAATCCCATCAGTATGGAGTTTCTTCATGCGCTTTACACCAATATGACCTAAACGGCAGTGCCACAAATAAGTTGCACTATCACTATTAACTTTGCATCTTTTGGCTTCAATATTATGATTATGTGTATCACTACGATCGAGATCCAACAAACCATTTTCGTTGGTGTGTATGACCATAGAAGGTTTTTATTCATGTAAACAGAACAACAATTGTTCTCTAACTTAAATAAATAACCGTATTGCAATAAACATGATCAAATCATATTCATGCTCAACGCAAACACCAAATAACACTTATTTAGTTTCAACACTAATCCCAAAAGTATAGGGAGTGTGCGATGATGATCATATCAATCTTGGAACTACTTCCAACACACATCGTCACCTCGCCTTTTACTAGTCTCTGTTTATTCTGCAACTCTCGTTTCGAGTTACTACTCTTAGCAACTGAACCAGTATCAAATACCGAGGGGTTGCTATAAACACTAGTAAAGTACACATCAATAACATGTATATCCAATATACCTTTGTTCACTTTGCCATCCTCCTTATCCACCAAATAGTTGGGGTAGTTCCGCTTCCAGTGACCAGTCCCTTTGCAGTAGAAGCACTTAGTCTCAGACTTAGGACCAGACATAGGCTTCTTCACTTGAGCAGCAACTTGCTTGCCGTTCTTCTTGAAGTTCCCCTTCTTCCCTTTGCCCTTTTCTTGAAACTAGTGGTCTCGTCAACCATCAACACTTGATGTTTTTCTTGATTTCTACCTTCGTCGATTTCAGCATCACGAAGAGCTTGGGAATTACTTTCGTCATCCCTTGCATACTATAGTTCATCACGAAGTTCTACTAACTTGGTGATGGTGACTAGAGAATTCTGTCAATCACTATTTTATCTGGAAGATTAACTCCCACTTGATTAGAGCGATTGTAGTACCCAGACAATCTGAGCACATGCTCACTAGTTGAGCGATTCTCCTCCATCTTTTAGCTATAGAACTTGTTGGAGATTTCATATCTCTCAACTCGGGTATTTGCTTGAAATATTAACTTCAACTCCTGGAACATCTCATATGGTCCATGACGTTCAAAACGTCTTTGAAGTCCCGATTCTAAGCCGTTAAGCATAGAGCACTAAACTATCAAGTAGTCATCATATTGAGCTAGCCAAACGTTCATAACGTCTGCATCTGCTCCTGCAATAGGTCTGTCACTTAGCGGTGCATCAAGGACATAATTTTTCTGTGCAGCAATGAGGATAATCCTCAGATCACGGATCCAATCCGCATCTTTGCTACTAACATCTTTCAACATAATTTTTTTTCTCTAGGAACATATCAAAAATAAACACAGGGAAGCAACAACGTGAGCTATTAATCTATAACATAATTTGCAAAATACTATCAGGACTAAGTTCATGATAAATTTAAGTTCAATTAATCATATTACTTAAGAACTCCCACTTAGATAGACATCCCTCTAATCCTCTAAGTGATCACGTGATCCATATCAACTAAACCATGTCCGATCATCACGTGAGATGGAGTAGTTTCAATGGTGAACATCACCATGTTGATCATATCTACTATATGATTCACGCTCGACCTTTCGGTCTCCGTGTTCCGAGGCCATATCTGCATATGCTAGGCTCGTCAAGTTTAACCTGAGTATTCCGCGTGTGCAACTGTTTTGCACCCGTTGTATTTGAACGTAGAGCCTATCACACCCGATCATCACGTGGTGTCTCAGCACGAAGAATTTTCGCAACGGTGCATACTCAGGGAGAACACTTTTATCTTGAAATTTTAGTGAGAGATCATCTTATAATGCTACCGTCAATCAAAGCAAGATAAGATGCATAAAGGATCAACATCACATGCAATCAATATAAGTGATATGATATGGCCATCATCATCTTGTGCTTGTGATCTCCATCTTCGAAGCACCGTGCTCGTGATCTCCATCTCCGAAGCACCGTCATGATCACCATCATCACCGGTGCGACACCTTGATCTCCATCATAGTATCGTTGTCGTCTCGCCAACTTATTGCTTTTACGACTATCGCTACCGCTTAGTGATAAAGTAAAACTATTACAAGGCGATTGCAATTCATACAATAAAGCGACAACCATATGGCTCCTGCCAGTTGCCGATAACTCGGTTACAAAACATTATCATCTCATACAACAAATTATATCACATCATGTCTTGACCATATCACATCACAACATGCCCTGCAAAAACAAGTTAGACGTCCTCTACTTTGTTGTTGCCAGTTTTGCGTGGCTGCTACGGGCTTAGCAAGAACCGTTCTTACCTACGCATCAAAACCACAATGATAGTTTCTCAAGTTGGTGATGTTTTAACCTTCGCAAGGACCCGGTGTAGCCACACTCGGTTCAACTAAAGTGAGAGAGACAGACACCCGCCGGTCACCTTTAAGCAACGAGTGCTCGCAACGGTGCAACCAGTCTCGCGTAAGCGTACCGTAATGTCGGTCCGGGCCGCTTCATCTCACAATACCGCTGAACCAAAGTATGACATGCTGGTAAGCAGTATGACTTATATCGCCCACAACTCACTTGTGTTCTACACGTGCATAGCATCAACGCATAAAACCAGGCTCGGATGCCACTGTTGGGGAATGTAGTAATTTCAAAAAAATTCCTACGCACACGCAAGATCACGGTGATGCATAGCAACGAAAGGGGAGAGTGTTGTCCACGTACCCTCGTAGACCGACAGCGGAAGCGTTATCACAACGCGGTTGATGTAGTCGTACATCTTCACGATCCGACCGATCAAGTACCAAACGTACGGCACCTCCGAGTTCAGCACACGTTCAGCTCGACGACGTCCCTCGAACTTCGATCCAGCCGAGTGTTGAGGGAGAGTTTCATCAGCACGACGGTGTGGTGACGATGATGATGTTCCACCGACGCAGGGCTTCGCCTAAGCTCCGCAACAGTATTATCGAGGTGTAATATGGTGGAGGGGGGCACCGCACACGGCTAAAATATCGTATATCAATTGTGTCAAGAGGTGCCCCCCTGCCCCCGTATATAAAGGAGCAAGGAGGAGAGGGCCGGCCAAGGGGAGGTGGCGCGCCCAAGGGGGGAGTCCTACTCCCACCGGGAGTAGGACTCCTCCTTTCCTTGTGGGAGTAGGAGAAGGGAAGGGGGAAGGAGAAAGAAGGAAGGGGGCGCCCCCCCTTCCCTAGTCCAATTCGGACTAGCCCATGGGGAGGGGTGCGGCCACCCTTTGGGGCCTTTCTCTCCTTTCCCGTATGGCCCATTAAGGCCCAATACGAATTCCCGTAACTCTCCGGTACTCCGAAAAATACCCGAATCACTCGGAACCTTTCCGAAGTCCGAATATAGTCGTCCAATATATACATCTTTACGTCTCGGCCATTTCGAGACTCCTCGTCATGTCCCCGATCTCATCCGGGACTCCAAACTCCTTCGGTACATCAACATATATAAACTCATAATAAAACTGTCATCGTAACGTTAAGCGTGCGGACCCTACGGGTTCGAGAACTATGTAGACATGACCGAGACACCTCTCCGGTCAATAACCAATAGCGGAACCTGGATGCTCATATTGGTTCCCACATATTGTACGAAGATCTTTATCGGTCAGGCCGCATAACAACATACGTTGTTCCCTTTGTCATCGGTATGTTACTTGCCCGAGATTCGATCATCGGTATCTCGATACCTAGTTCAATCTCGTTACCGGCAAGTCTCTTTACTCGTTCCGTAATACATCATCCCGCAACTAACTCATTAGTCACAATGCTTGCAAGGCTTATAGTGATGTGCATTACGGAGTGGGCCCAGAGATACCTCTCCGACAATCGGAGTGACAAATCCTAATCTCGAAATACGCCAACCCAACAAGTACCTTTGGAGACACCTGTAGAGCACCTTTATAATCACCCATTTACGTTGTGACGTTTGGTAGCACACAAAGTGTTCCTCCGGTAAACGGGAGTTGCATAATCTCATAGTCATAGGAACATGTATAAGTCATGAAGAAAGCAATAGCAACATACTAAACGATCGAGTGCTAAGCTAACGGAATGGGTCAAGTCAATCACGTCATTCTCCTAATGAGGTGATCCCGTTAATCAAATGACAACTCATGTCTATGGCTAGGAAACATAACCATCTTTGATTAACGAGCTAGTCAAGTAGAGGCATACTAGTGACACTCTGTTTGTCTATGTATTCACACATGTATTATGTTTCCGGTTAATACAATTCTAGCATGAATAATAAACATTTATCATGATATAAGGAAATATATAATACTTTATTATTGCCTCTAGGGCATATTTCCTTCATCTTCCTGAGTTTGATAACGCCCCGTTGAAGAAACACCATAGCTGGCGCCCCCGGAGTCCCCAGGAGGAAGATAACAGAGAAGTCCTTTACTAGATGGGCAGGATAAAAACACTGGCCAAATCAGGATTGACAATAATCGAGGCTATGTCAATATGCATAATGCGGGGGGTGCAGCCACTTCAGTATCGGGGGAAACCCATGTGGCACTTCAATGGAGAAGACGATGCCACCCGCTGCGGTCGTAAAGGTCCGGACTCCGCCACCGCTCTGGCGAAAATACTGTCTGATTTGTACAAAGGAGAAGAAGAGGAGTTCATCCGTATTAAGCCATGGGATGGATTTTCCATGTACAACCCCCTAGCTGGGTGAGCCGCTATCCTTCACTCAACTCCATTCATTCCCGCATTCATCACAAATATTTATCTTGCTAATTCATAGCTGGAACTGCGAAAAGTTGTGAGGGAGGTCAATAGCCTGCCTCCACAGCCAGAGGACCCTGACCGGGCCCCTGACTCCGGACTCGAAGAAGATCCGGACATATTTGTGGAGCTCGTCGACAGGACGTTTTATCAGTTAAGCCGTGATAGTGCCTTGGTGGCCATTATAGCTGATTATCCCGGCCTACTCCCTGCATCGCATGTAAGTAAAACCGGAGTCCTAACTTCCGAGAAGGATCCTCTCTTTGCAATTTACCCACCGCACATGTATTGCGTTTCATAGGGAAGGCCATCGGGGCGCCGTGCCGAACCCGCGGTGACTCACCAACAAGGGGCGCCGATACTGGGTAGGCTTAAAAGGAAGGCGGTCAGGACCGAGACGCCGGTGCAAAGGTATGATTAAAAACCTGCTCCGTAAGTATCGTCTTTCAAATATAACAATGTCCCTTGTCCCCTGGCAGAAAGAGTGCCCGCCGGACTGTGACCGGAGATCCTACCGGCCACGCCTCCACCAGCCGGACTCAAGAACCAGACTCTAGGGCGGAGGCCAACGTGGGAACAACGCCGGACGGTCCTCCTACAGAGGATGCGGATAGAATATCCGCTACAAATTTCGAGGTGGAGAGCGCCATGAATCACAGGCGTCGTCGGGCCGTACTCCGCGACCCAAATTTCTCCGAAGAGGCGTTTAATGCCTTCAACTTAGGAGAAGCGTACATCCGAGCTGCTCAAGGTGGACTTGCTAGAGCCACAGACCAGTATTTAAAGGATATACGGGTAAGAAAAATCTGACGATTATGTATATCAGTAGCCCCTGAGACTTGAAACAGTTGGCACAACTGAGTTAAGGATCATTGCATGCCTAGGTCCTTACCGGGAAGAATACCCATTTGTCTCAAGAGCTGGAGGAGTGCAAAGCCCGGCTAATGGCCACAGTTGCCGAAATCGAGGAATCCAAGAAGGCCTCTTCTGGTAATACTTGTCTTTGAGGAACAAGAACATAACAACGTCTACCAGTTAGTATTCGGCATGCTCGTAAATCTGACAATAGATTCTGCAGGCAATCTCCGAGTGAATCCGGATAGAGTACCAGGGGATGGGCAACATGCTCAATGACAGCTAGAGGCTGGCGAGCGCGTGCTTGCACGGGTTATTCGGGAGAAAAATGATCTCCAAGATGCCCATACCCGACTGGGCGTTGAACTAAAAGATGTTCGGGCCCAGCTTTCTGACTCCGTGAAGGAGAATAAGAGGCTTCGACGCGGCATTTTTAGTAAGTGCTCAAGCGAATCTCTATACAGTTCGGCGAAGAAGCGGGCTAACAGAGTGATGTCTGTAGGTATGCTGATAGGTCGTCCTGAAGAGGTGATGCCCGGGTTCGTAGGCGATTTGCTGCAAGAGCTCTCACAATTGCATGAACGAGTTTGGAAAGTGATGCTGGGTATTGCCCAAGCCTTGTGGCCATCCGCCTCCCTGCCAGGAGGCATGGAAGAGCTTGTAGAGAAGCTTAAGGGAGCGCGGTGGCGCTTCCGATTATGGAAGATATCGGCCTACCAACAAGGTGCGAGGGAAGCCTGGGCTATGGTGAAGACACGATACACCAAGGCTGATCCGAATCACATGGCACAGGTCAGACCTATAGGGTCAGATGGGAAAGAGATTCCCGTAAGCCTGGTATATGACCAGGTAGAATTAGCTGCAAAGTATTCCCAACAGGATTGTAGGCTAGACAGCCTGTCGGATGGTATAGAAGAAGAATTTAGTCAGTCTAAATGACTGTGTACTTCAATGGACATATTTTGTCCCTAGCCGGATTGTAAATCATTTGTCATGGCAGACCTTTTCGCTTCAACCTCCGGACCCAATAGTCCGAAGTGTATCCGAATACCCGCTCAGTTATGTAAACTGGGGTACGCGTGGAAACCAGGCGTAGGGGTCATAAGTGCTTGAACAGACAAGTACCCAACTAGTTATGTTATATTACATGGATAGTAAGAAACATCTTCCAGGGAGAATAGTTCCGTTAAGGGTTCCTTTCCCTGGGTATGCATGCGTGAATGAGCATGTCCGAACTGCGAACAAAGACGCAGGACATAAAACATCTGGGGGCTTATAATGTAATAAGTAAGAAAACATCTTTTGTTCACCGGCCGAATATTCCCTTAAAAACGCTAGCTTTCGGCTTCACCCAGTCTGAGGTACACATCCGGCTGACCCGGCAGTAACAATCGCAGAGGTGCTCCCCTTATGCCCTAGCCGAATTAACGGGAACGTAGGGCATAAATACAAGAGCCAGGCAACCCAGCTTGGCCAAAACTTAAGTCATATAGATGCATATAATGGCGACGAAAAGGTACATATGGAAAAATGACACATATGTAGTGGGCATGAAGCCCGGAAGATAATTATATTAAGCTTCTGTAGAAGAAGTGTCGGGTGGTAGGTGCGACATATGCCAACGGGTGGCTTATCATTGTGGGAGCCAGTAAAACATCGCCGGTGCCTGGAAACAGGATGAGGCGAAGACATGCACGCCGGCGGATCTTACCCAGGTTCGGGGCTCTCCGTGGAGATAACACCCCTAGTCCTGCTCTGCGGGGTCTCCGCATGATCACTAGATCAATACAAGTCGCTACAAGCGCTCCTTGAGCTGTTTGGATAGAGGAAGAGGAAGGGCGAGGCTAGCTCTCCTTTTCTCTCTAGGTGGTCAGTGGAATTCTATGTCATCTCTCTTTGCATGGGTGCCCCGGGGGGTTTATATAGACCAACCCCCCAGGGGTACAATGGTAATCCGGCTGGGCACGGGTCCCAGCCGTCAGTGTCTATGCTCGCCGGCTTCTCCGCCGGTCATTGGGGCCCGCCGACTGGTGGGTCCCGCCGACTGCCGGCTTCTTGGCCAGCAGGCCGGCCCCACCGCTTGTGGGCTTTGTCGGCGGCTGGTTACTGTGGCCTCGCCTCTGATGACGAGGGCTTTGTCGAGGTAAGCGTGGCTACAGTGTCACCGCCTTGCGAGCTCTCACTGTAGCCTTACCTCGTCTTGTCTCCTTAATGGGGTGCATGCTTCAAGGGAGGAAGGTAGCCAGCTATTGGGAGCCGGCCACATCCCTGGCCGACTAGAGGAGGCCAGGCCGCCTTCAGATGTCTCTCTGGCAAAGGGGCCCGCCGCCCACGGGCCGTACTGGCACCTGTCGTGGGTGACATCGAGGCCAACATGGCTACAGTGCCGCGCCGAACGGGGGATGGCTGGCCCGTACGGCGCCCTGTGTCCATTCCTATTCCGGGATTCGGGGGTAGTGGGCTGTACTGTGGCCACACCCCATCCTATCGCCGCTATGTGGGTACAGTCTTGGTGGGTGCAGTCTTGGCCGGCTTCTGGGAGTCGGTCCTCTTGGGGCCGGCTTCCTGGAGTCGGCTATCTCGTATCTTTTTGGAGGAGGTTTCTGAGGCTGGGTCGCCTTCTGGGAGTCGGCCCTCGGCTGGAGGAAGGTGGCCCTATGCTTTGTATGCTTGAAGGTTTGAATGGCCTGGTAATTTTTTTGAAGAGCCAGGGGGAGTCGGTTAGGCTACTCGTGGCTATTTACTCCGACAGTAGTCCCCGAAGCTGGTTGGGCTTCGAGGCTGAGAAGAGGTCGAGAAGCTCGGTCAGCTTCTTATCTTGATGAGCCCGCAGCTGGGAGCCGGCTTCGGCTGGGCGCGCCGTCTTGGCGAAATTTTTGAAGTCGGAAGGCGGGAGTTTGTCGCCGCCTGCGAACCACGTGGCGTCCCTTGGCTGAAAAGAGCCTGCCAACCCACGCGCGCGACAAGACGTCGCCGCGGGCCGAGGGCCCACCACTCCTACGCATAGGCCCAGGCGCGGATTCTTTGCGGCCCAAAACTGTCCGCTCGTCTTCCGGCGGCGGTTTCCGCACGCCGTTAGGGCGTAATAATCGCGAGACGTGGGGGAGTGGGCGCAGTTAATCCCACGTTCCTCCCCACGCCTCGCCTCCTCGGCTTCGCCGCACGAGGCTATAAGTAGGGGGAGGAGGGGAAGCGGCAGACGCTCGCACGCTCCTCTCTTTTCCGCCATCTTCTTCCTCCTGCTTTCCCTCACAGCAGCAACTCGCCGCCGCGCCATCCCACTAATCTTCTCCGCCCCGCAGCTCTGCCGCCGCGAGGTCGTGCTTTCTCCGCCGCCGCACTCTTTCTTGCCAGCCTCACGCCACCATGCAGTACGGCGGGGACTGGGACAGCTCCAACGTCCATATGGACCACATCGAGTTCCTCCGCAAGACGCGGCGGTTGCCCGGCGCAGACCAGGTGCGGGTCCGTCTCACGCCTGTGAGGGAGATCACGCCGGAGCCGGAGGAAGGAGAGCGGGTAGTCTTCCGCTCGCATTTCCTGCGCGGCATCGGCTTGCCGGCGAGCACTTTCTTCCGTTCCTTCCTCGACTTCTATCAACTCCAGTCGCACCACCTCACCCCAAACACGGTGGTGCTGTTGTCCGCCTTCGTCACCTTGTGCGAAGGCTACCTTGGCGTTCTCCCCACCCTCGAGCTCTGGGGGGAGGTCTTCCAATCTAAGCTGGGCACCCGCATGCAGGGCGTGCCGGCCCAGAACGGCGCCTTCATCGCGATGCGGAGGCCGGCGGCCGACAACCCCTTCCTTGTCATCACGTTAATCCAGTCGGTGAAGCGCTGGCAGAAGTCATACTTCTACGTGAAGAACGTCGCCCCACAAGGCGACTACGTCAACTTGCCGGCTTATGTAGCCGGCCCATCGGCTGGGAGGCAGCCCCAATGGTCCTATCGGGCCGTGACGCTGACGCCGGCTGGAGCCGCGGCCGTCGCCCGACTGCGGGTGATGATCCAGTCGGAGGGCCTGACTGGGTCCGACTTGCTGGCCGCATTCGTTGCGCGTCGGGTGCTTCCGCTTCAGAGCCGCCCTCACCTGATCTGTCAGATGAGCGGCCAGCTCCATCCGAGTCGGATGTGCACCAAGGGCATGCCGCACGACGAGGTGGCCCACATGGTGAATTACCTTGCGAACTGCAAGCTCTCCGCAGAGTGGCGGTTTGGCAAGGAGCCATATTCCCGTGCACATCCTCCACCCACGGTATGTTCTCTTTTTCCTTTTCTTTTCTTAGTTTTGTCGGCGAATTCCTTCTGGCCGTCTCTGACCAGTCGGCACGCCTTGGCAGAGCCCTCTTCTTCGACCTGTAGCCGGGTCGGAGGCGGAGCGCCGATTCCTCCCCGACTGGGTGGAGCATGACCTGGAGGACCACGACTTGGGGGCGGCCGCCATGGATGACAACACCGAGGCAGGTGGCGGCGAAGCCGGCGGCGAAGCAGGCGGCTCCGGGCTTGGAGCCAGTTTCGACGACTGGCCGGATGACGATGAGGCGGAAATCGTCCCATGCCGCCAGCCGGCGTCCGACCACGGCGCGGGTTCCTCCGCCGCGCCGCCTGCTCGGGGCGGCGGGCAGAAGCGCCGTGCAGCGTCGGGCTTGTTCGGGAGCCGGCCGAAGAAGCCCAAGGGCGGGGCAGCGGCGACCATGCGGGATGAAGCGGCCGCGAAGGCGGCCCGCTTCCGCAAGGTGGTAAAGCAGCCGCAGATGGTGTCGGCGTAAGTGTATATTCCTTTGTACATTCTTTCTTCTTTTCTTGGTGATTTCTGAATCCTTGCCCTTTCTCAAAAAATCAGGGCTCCGCTTTCGCTCAAGCGGGTTGCTGCCGCCTCCGTCGTTGGATCGCCGGGAGGATCGGGAGCACCCGCCGTGTGGACCCCCGCGCCGAGCTTCAGGCGGCGACAGAGCGAAACGTGCGGGAGGCGCGGGAGGAGCGGGAGGCGGAGGAGTTGAGGGCGGCTGCCGCCAAGGCGGCACAGGAGGAGGAGGCAGCGAAGGCGTGCGCCGACGCAGCGGCCAAGGCCTAAGCGGAGGCTGCGGCTGTGGCAACAGCGGAGAGGGCCTTGCTCGTCACCCCTCTGTGTGTCGCGGCGCCCGAGGTCCCGGAGCCCCCGCCATAGGAAGCCGGCGGCGACCAGCCGGGATTGGAGAGGGAAGACGACGTCGTCGTCCCGGAGAGGGAGGCGGCACCGGCCCCGCCGACTGGGGCGGCCCAAGGCGGCCGACCTAACGTGCCACCTGCGCAATCGGCTGGGGGCGAGCCGGCCGCGAGGACGGACCTGGTGGTCCGGTCGCCATCGCGCCAGCGCACGGGGAAGGCCGCATCGGACCCGCAGAAAGCCGCGGGCCCTAGTTCGTCGGCCCAGGACTTGGAGGCGGCCAGCGCCAGCTCGGGGTGGACGCCGGGTGGAGGGACGGCTGTGGTGAACGTGGCAACGCAGGACGTCCGGAACCGGCTTCAGTCCCAAGCTGCGGCGCTGAGGAAATACAATGACGAGTTCCTTGCGACGCGGGCGGCCATTCGGGTTAGTATTCCTATTTTTGCTCTTTTTTTGATCTTGGTTTCTTCCGTGGGGGCGCGTCAGCGCACCCACTGGGTGTAGTCCCCGAGTTCTGAGTCGGCTGCTGAGCAGCCGGCTTGGAACTTCTTAGCGGGCTTTGTTTTGCTATCTTGTTCTCATTCGCTCCTCTGCCTGACTTTGCAGGACTACCACAACCTCCGCGCGGCTGCCTTCAACTCCCAGGCTCGGGAGCTGACCCAGAAGAATGCTGACCTATCTGAGAGCCGGGGTAAGTGCTTCGTCTTTTATTTCACGTGGGGGCGCGTCAGCGCACCCACTGGGTGTAGTCCCCGAGATTGGGGCCGACTGCTGAGCAGTCGGGTCGGATCTTCCTTGACGACTTCTTCCTTATTGCTTCTTTCTTTTCTGCCATCCCTGCAGCGGCCAACGCCAGTCTGAGGGAGCAGCTGGGCGGGGCTCAGGCCGCCCTCCGTGCTAAGGAGGCCGAGTTTGACGCCTTGGCACAGGAGCGTGACCGCCTGGCCAAGAGGTTGGCCAACCAGGAGAAGAGCCACAAGGCGGCCCTGAAGGCGGTGCAAGACAACGAGGCCGCCCTCCAAGCCGAATATGAGACAGAGGCGGCCAGCTGGGCCGAAGCGAGGCAGTCACTGATCAACGGCTATGGCCAGATCGAAGACTTGGTTGACGGTAGGCCGCCTTCTTCTTCGTCCTTGCTTGCCGCTTGCCGTTTGGCTCATTTTCTGACTTGGTGTTTTTCTCTTCTTTCTCTTTCTTTCTTGCGCAGAGTACTTCCCTGGCTACTCTACTGCCGCCAACCAAGTCGTCGAGGCCCACCGCGAGGCACGAAGGCAGGCTGGCGCCGAGATCGCGCCGAACGCTCGCCGGTCACTGGAGGAGCAGCTCTTGGCGATTCAGGCCCGCCTCCAGCCGGCTCACCGCATGCTCCGCCAGCTTCAGCGTGTTGGGGTGCAGGTGTTGGCCGCTCTCTGGCCTGGTGATGTGATTCCCCGCACCCCCAGTCGGACTGCCGACTGGCTGGAGGTGGTGGTCGGCCGCTTTGAGGCCTGGAAGGCTTCTGCGGCTCGGTCCAGCGCCAGGCGAGCGCTGGAGTTCGCCAAGGCCTGGTATCCCGAGCTGAGTCTGGACCAGCTGGCCACCTGGCGGCAGGAGGCCGACACGGAGCTGGAGCCGGCGCAGCCGGCTATCATCCAGCGGGCTTCGGCAATTCCCGACTACACCGACACCAACGCCTTCGCTCCTGAGGTGGACGACAACGGCGTTGCCCGGCCGGAGGAGTGGTTCGGGCTGAACCCGGCAGACGGCGAGGACTCGGCGGAGGAGATCGACTCCAGCGACGAGGGCGAGGAGGAGGAGGAGGAGGAGGAGGGTGAAGACGCCGCGCCAGATGGTGGAGCGGCCGGTCAGCCTCAGCTTGACCGTGCCTCCAGCAACAAGGCACGCGCGGGTGCACCGCCTGCGGCCGGCGATGATCAAGCCGAGACCCGCCAGCCGGCCACTCCTCCAGCCGGCGGCGCCGTCTCCACCGACCAGCCCGGCTCCCCTGCTACGCCCTTAGTCTAGTCTGCTGCCTCTACTTTCCTGTTTCACCATTCTTGGAACAGTATTTTGTTAAGTTTGCACAATTCCACCCACTGGGGGTGTATTCGAACTATGTTGACTGCCCGCCTGTTGGGGGCCTTATGTGTAAATATAATTATGCATGCGTTTGGCTTTCCCTTGTTCTTTGCTTTTCATCCTTCGGCTGTTTCCTTCGCCGCCCTCCCTTGGTTGCCGCCTTCCCAGCCGGACAGCTGCTCTGCAATCTGTGGCTGGGGAAGTGCTTGGAAAGGCAAGTACTCTAGCTTTGTTGGATTATAGCGAAGTGATCGGGAGGCCGGCCAGCCGGCTGTTTTGACAGCCGGTAGGCGTGGTTGGAGGCCGTCTTTGCGTTATATAAGTTCGTTGGTCCTTAGCCGTTTTTCGTGTGGGCATCCTTTCTGCCTTTGGCTCTTGCCAGTCGGACAGTCGGTTCTTCGAGCTGCGACTTTCGACAAGAGAGGGCTCGGGTGCCGGCACACTACTTGTCTGACTTCAGGTAGAACTTTTAATATAACTTAAGGCGGCCAGTCCCCGGTCCGACTAGTCGAACCCGGTGCCAGACAAAAATCAAATGTAATAATACATTCATGAGTATGACACTCGTCATTCATTGATAAAGGAGGGCAGTTCCCGAGTGTGCCTCAGGGGGCCCGTTTGTCTCATATTTTAAAAAAATGGTAGCATGATACATACTGCTTTCAACTGTAAAATCTTCTCGGGAGGTTTGCGTTCCATGGTCGCTCCGACTCCTTGCCGGAATCATCCCTCTTGAGTGCTCTTGGTTTTTGTGCGTCGATCAAGTAATAGGAGTCGTTGCCTAGTGCCTTGCAGATGACGAAAGGGCCTTCCCAAGGGGCCGAGAGCTTGTGCTGGCCGACTGTTCGCTGAATCAGCCGAAGCACAAGGTCGCCTTCTTGGAAGGATCTTGGCTTGACCTTCCGGTTGTGGTAACGGCGCAAACCCTGCTGGTAGATGGCGGACCGGCTGAGTGCTAACAGCCGGCCTTCTTCCAGCAGGTCGACGTCGTCCTCTCGCGCTTCCTTGGCCTCCGCTTCCGTGTACATGGTGACCCGAGGCGAGTCGAACTCGATGTCAGTCGGGATGACAGCCTCGGCACCATGTACAAGGAAGAACGGAGTGAAGCTGGTTGACTTGTTTGGGGTAGTACGCAGACTCCAGAGGACAGCCGGCAGCTCGTCGAGCCAGCAGCCGGCCGAGCGCTCCAGTGGTACGACCAGGCGGGGCTTGATGCCGGAGAGGATGAGGCCGTTTGCTCGCTCAACCTGGCCGTTTGACTGTGGGTGGGCAACGGACGCTAAGTCCAGTCGGATGCCTTGTGTCGCACAGAAACGTGCCAGTGCTCCTTTGGCAAAGTTTGTGCCATTGTCGGTGATGATGCTGTGCGGCACGCCATACCGAGTAGTGATGTCGGCGATAAATGTCACGGCAGTCGGCCCGTTCAGCTTCTTGATCGGCTTCGCTTCGATCCACTTGGTAAATTTGTCCACGGCGACAAGCAGATGTGTCAAGCCGCCGCGGGCTATCTTGAATGGGCCCGCCATGTCCAGCCCCTAGACGGCAAAGGGCTAGGTGAGGGGGATGGTCTTGAGTGCGGAAGCCAGCAGGTGTTGTTTGGAACTGAAGACTTGGCATCCTTTGCAGCATTTGACTATCTCTTTGGCATCTTCCAACGCAGTCGGCCAGAAGAAACCATGGCGGAAGGCTTTGGCCACAAGTGATCTTGAGGCTGCGTGGTGGCCGCATTCGCCTTGGTGGATATCCTTGAGGATTGCTACACCCTTTTCTGGCTCGACGTAGCGCTGGAAGATCCCAGTGACGCTGCGCTTGACAAGTTCTCTGTTTATTATTGCATATGCTCTGGCTCGGTGTTGCACTAGTCTTGCCGAGATCTCATCAGTCGGCGGCTCTTTGTTGACTAGGAAGTTGAGGATGGGCTGGGCCCATGATGGAGCTGTGACTTCTTCTACTGTTAGTACGGCCACTGTAACTCGGGTGGGTGGGTTGGGTGGTGGAGAGTTGGAGTCGACCAGCGCTTCTTGTGCCGCTGCAGTCCCCGGGCCGACTGCTGCAGTCCCCGGGCCGGATTCTGAAGTCCCCGAGCCGCCTGCTGGGTTCCTCCAGTCGGATCCGGCTGCATCGGGGGCGGGCGGTACGAAGATAGAGTCCGATTCTGGAGACGGCTTGATAGATGGTTTGAGGAGGCGCTGGAGAGAGACACCGGTTGGTATAGCCTATCGGGTGGAGCCGATCCGTGCCAGGGCATCTGCTTGGTCGTTGTCGGCCCGTGGCACGTGAAGGAACTCGCACCCTTCGAAGTACCCACTGATCTGCTGGACGAGGAATCGATAGCTCGCCATATTTGCATCCTTGGCGTCCCAGTCACCAAATGACTGCTGGACCACCAAGTCTGAGTCGCCGTAACACAGGATCCGGCGTATGCCGAGCTCTTTGGCTAGCCGGAGCCCGTGTATGAGCGCCTCGTATTCAGCCACGTTGTTGGAGGCGGCAAAGTGGATTTGCAGCGTGTATCTGAGCTTGTCGCCTTTGGGAGAGGTGAGGACGATGCCGGCTCCCAAGCCGGTGCGCATCTTGGACCCGTCGAAGTGCATCCGCCAATGAGTAGAGTCGGGAGCCGGCGGTAGGTACTGGGTCTCGGCCCAGTCGACGAGGAAGTCGGTCAATGCTTGAGACTTGATGGCGGTGCGGGGCTGGTAGAAGATTGTGTAAGGCGCCAGCGCAATGACCCATTTATCCACCCAGCCGGATGCATCCCGACTGCCTATGATCTCGGCAAGCGGGGCGGTGCATACGACCGTGATGGGATGCTCTTGAAAGTAGGGCTTCAGCTTCTTGGCGGTGAAGTACACTCCATAGCACATCTTCTGGTAGTGTGGGTAGTTTTGCTTTGAGCTGGACAGTACTTCGCTTAGATAATATACCGGCCTCTGGACTAGCTGGGCTCGGCCTTCTTCTGGGCGCTGGACCACGATGACTGTACTGACCACTCGGCTAGTTGCGGCAATGTAGAGGAGCATGGGCTCCTTCTCAGTCGGCGCTGCCAGGACAGGTGGAGTGGTCAGCATCTTTTTCAACTCATGGAAGGCTTGGTCTGCTTGGTCATTCCACTCGAAATGAGTGGATTTCTTCATGAGTCGGTACAGGGGGAGAGCCTTCTCTCCTAGCCGGCTGATAAAGCGGTTTAGGGAGGCCAGGCACCCGGTGAACTTCTGTACGTCTCGCAACTTGGTGGGAATCTCCATTCTCTCAATGGCCTTGATCTTCACAGGGTTGCACCCAATGCCGCGTTCGGAGACCAGAAAGCCTAGAAGCTGGCCGGCTGGTACTCCGAACACGCATTTCTCGGGGTTGAGCTTGATCTGGAATCGGCGCAAGTTGGCAAATGTTTCTTTGAGGTCTTCCAGCAGGGTGCCGCGCTTTTCTGTCTTCACCACAATATCGTCTACGTAGACGTGGGCATTTCTGCCGAGTTGCTTGAGGAGGCATTTCTGCATGCAACGCTGAAAAGTGGCACTGGCATTCCTCAAGCCGAATGTCATAGTCAGGTAACAGAAAGCTCCGAATGGTGTGATGAAGGCGGTCTGCTGGGTCCAACTTAATCTGGTGGTATCCTGAGTAGGCATCCAAGAAACTCAACAGCTCGCATCCGGCTGTGGAGTCTATTACTTGATCAATCCGTGGAAGCGGATCTTTGGGGCAGGCCTTGTTGAGGCTAGTGTAGTCTATACACATACGCCATTTGTTATTCTTCTTCAACACCAAGACTGGGTTGGCAAGCCACTCTGGGAAAAACACTTCCATAATAAAGCCGGCGGCAAGGAGCTGGGCTATCTCTTCTCCTACGATTCTTCTCTTCTCACAGTCTGCGGAGGGGCTGCTTGACCGGCTTCGCGTCCGCTCGGACGTGTAATTTGTGCTCGGCGAAATCCTTCGGAACACCCGGCATGTCCTTTGGGGACCATGCAAAGATGTCTCTATTCTCACGGAGGAAGTCGACGAGCTCGCCTTCCTATTTACTGTCCAGGTTTGCACCAATGACTGCAAACCTCTCCGGGTTCTCCGGGTCCAAAGGTATCTTCTTCGTCTCCTTGGCCGGCTGGAAGGAGCCATGCGCATCATATTCCTTGGGGTTGGGGGACAAGGCCGGCTGCTTGCCGGCCATGGCCACAACTCGATCCAGCATCTTCTTCTCTTCTGCCACTACGAGGGACTCGGCCAGTCGGCTGCTGGCTGCAGCGCACTTGATGGACTTCTTGTAGTCGCCGGCCACTGTGATGATTCCCTTCAAGCTCGGCATCTTCATCTTCAGGTAGGCGTAGTGGGGCACAGCCATGAACTTGGCCAGAGCAGGTCGGCCAAGCAAGCCGTGGTAAGGGCTTTCTAGATCCACTACCTCGAACCAGATTGTTTCTAGGCGAAAGTGATCCGTGTCTCCGAAGAGAACATCCATCTTGATCTTGCCGATCGGGAACAGGACAGGCCGGGTACGATGCCATGGAAAACGGTCCAGCTTGGCATGAGCTGCTTCGCCTTGAGGTTCAATTTCTCCATGGTGTCGCGGTACAGTATGTTGATACTGCTTCCGCCATCAATCAGAACGCGGGAGAATCGGGCAGCCCGCCTCTCTATTGCGAGGGTGACATCCAACACCAATGCGTAGGAGCCAGGGGACGGCATCACCTCTGGGTGATCGGCCCGGCTCCAATTGATAGGCCTTTCGGACCAATGCATGAACTCGAGGCTGCTGGAGGCGACTGCATTGACCTCTTGGTGCTGCCGGCGCCGGCTGCGCTTGTCTTCAACCTGGCTCGTGAAGACGACGTAGGCGGCGTGATCATCAGGGAACTCATCTTGAATGGCTCCGACTACTGGTCGAGCAGCCGGCTGCTGGGGGGCTGGAGGCGGCACCAGCCCCTCGCCCTTGGAGATCCGGGTGAGCCAGTGGCACTTTCGGGTCATGTGGTTGGATGGCTTCGCGCCGCTGTGGAACTTGCAGGGGGC
The DNA here is from genome assembly GCF_018294505.1 of Triticum aestivum. Taxonomy (NCBI): domain Eukaryota; kingdom Viridiplantae; phylum Streptophyta; class Magnoliopsida; order Poales; family Poaceae; genus Triticum; species Triticum aestivum. Next base: position 81,414,273 of record NC_057799.1, read on the forward strand.
ATCGAGAGTCTGCTCGTAGGAGAAGGCCGGCTGCCAAGCCGGCCTGCCGCCCTTCTTCTTGGGAGCGGGCCGCTCTTCGGGCTGCTCGTCTTCGACTGTGGCCACCTGCCGACTGGTGGAAGGCGGCATGGGGCCCTGCGCTTGTGGTCGTTCTGGTAGGGGCGCCGATTGGAGTCGCCAGTCGGCGTCTTAGGAGCCGGAGCGAGCACCTTCCCAGAGGCGTCCACTCGGAGCTCGGTCTTCATCGAGGAGTCGGCTGTGGCGTACTTGTCCGCAATGACCAGCAGCTCGTCGAGGGTAGCCGGCTCATCGCAGAGGAGTCGGTGCTTGAGGAGGGTGCCCTCTCGGCACCCGGCGGTGAAGTATTCGATGGCCTGCACCTCGTGCACCCCCTCGCAGGAGTTGCGGAGCTCGGCCCACCGCGTGAGGTAGTCGCGGGTCGATTCGTTGGGCCCTTGGACGCATAAGGAGAGCTGGCGGGGCTTGGGAGGCCGCTTGTACGTGTTGGTGAAGTTGCGGACGAAGACTTCCGTGAAGTCCAGCTAGCTGTTGACGCTGTAGGGCTTGAGGCTGTTGAGCCAGATGCGTGTCGTGCCTTGCAGCATGAGAGGGACGTACTTCACTGCTACGCGCCTGTTGCCGTTCGCTATACTGACGGCGGTAGAGTAGTCGATGAGCCAATCTTCCGGCTTCACAGAGCCGTTGTACTTGGGCGTGTCTCTGGGGAGCGAGAACCCTTTGGGGAAGGGTTCGTCGCGGATGCGGGGGCCAAAGCATGGCGTGCCGACATCATCTTCTTCTTCTAGCGCCAGGGATCGAGCTAGGCGGTTGATCCGGTGGCGAGCGTCGTTCTCGCCGACTCCCTCGCGGCGGCCTAGTCGGCCACCGAGAGTCGGATGAGTGACAGGCGGCGGGGTGGGACATCTCTCTCCACGAGACGGGGGAGGAGGCGGATTGCCCTGGCGCTCCACCGCTCGAGGGCGGCCTTTCGCGTCGCGCTCGATGGTGATTCGAGTCCGGCTGCGGCTAGCAGCCGGCTCCTTGTCCTTTCTTGCGCGGGCGCTGCTCGCAGTCGGAGACCGGGATGTCGCGGCGTGCTCTCGGCGCGGGGGAGGACTCTCAGCGCGGGCGCCGGCTTCATGTCGTTCTGCGGCCGCGTCGATCAGCTGCTGGATGCGCCTTGTCATGTAGGGGAGCTCATCAGCCCCCAGCCCATTCAGCTCTTCTGCTGCCGCCTGAGCAGCTCGCAGATTTTCGAGCGGTGTGGCGTAAACGGGGCGGCCCGCCCCCAGCATGCTGGCGATGGCCGCGCCGCGCTTCTTGACGAGGCCGACTCGGCTCGGCCCGCCGTGAGGCGGCGTACCAAAAGCGGCGCGGTCGACTTCGTGCTGGTGGGCCTCAGTGAGGCGTCTCATGGAGGCTATCTTCTGGCCCTCCGCGATGAGGGCGAGACGACGTGCCTCCAGGGTCTCGGCATCGGCATCGGCCAGGATGGGACGGACAAGTCATGCATCGCCGCCTGTAGGGCGTCGTGGGCGCTCTCGCCCGAGTCGGCGACGTGGCTGATGACCAGCACCTCAGTGACAGCGCTGCTGCCGCTGTCAGCTCGAGGGAGAGGGTCGTCGAAGACTACCACGTCGGAGGGGTAGGCGTCGAACGATGCCGTGTCGGAGTCGACAAGCATCGGGTCGGTGGAGCCGACCGACTCCAAGTCTACAGCAAGCTCGCTGGAGACGTGAAGCTGGTCGAGGAGGCTGACGAGGCGGCTCTCGGGGTAGTCCGTACCCGCGTCGGACGCGGGCTCGTCGGAGATGCGAGTCTCGCCAACAAGATCGGCGAGGCAGCTTGCCGCGCAGGCATCGTCGACGCCTTGCAGCATGTCGGGGCAAGCGTCGTCGGGCGTAGCAGGCTGGCTGCGCTCGCGGGGGAGAAAAGGGGTTCCCGTCCAGAACAGGACTCCGGACGACGGTGCACATGTCCCCACGGTGGGTGCCAAATGTCGGGTGGTAGGTGCGACATATGACAACGGGTGGCTTATCATTGTGGGAGCCAGTAAAACATCGCCGGTGCCTGGAAACGGGATGAGGCGAAGGCATGCACGCCGGCGGATCTTACCCAGGTTCGGGGCTCTCCGTGGAGATAACACCCCTAGTCCTGCTCTGTGGGGTCTCCGCATGATCACTAGATCAATACAAGTCGCTACAAGCGCTCCTTGAGCTGTTTGGATAGAGGAAGAGGAAGGGCGAGGCTAGCTCTCCTTTTCTCTCTAGGTGGTATGTGGAATTCTATGTCATCTCTCTTTGCATGGGTGCCCCGGGGGGTTTATATAGACCTACCCCCCAGGGGTACAATGGTAATCCGGCTGGGCGTGGGTCCCAGCCGTCAGTGTCTATGCTCGCTGGCTTCTCCGCCAGTCATTGGGGCCCGCCGACTGGTGGGTCCCGCCGACTGCCGGCTTCTTGGCCGGCAGGCCGGCCCCACCGCTTGGGGGCTTTGTCGGCGGCTGGTTACTGTGGCCTCGCCTCTGATGACGAGGGCTTTGTCGAGGTAAGCGTGGCTACAGTGTCACCGCCTTGCAAGCTCTCACTGTAGCCTTACCTCGGCTTGTCTCCTTAATGGGGCGCATGCTTCGAGGGAGGGAGGTAGCCGGCTATTGGGAGCCGGCCACATCCCTGGCCGACTAGAGGAGGCCAGGCCGCCTTCAGATGTCTCTCTGGCAAAGGGGCCCGTCGCCCACGGGCCGTACTGGCACCTGTCGTGGGTGACATCGAGGCCAACATGGCTACACTGCCGCGCCGGACAGGGGATGGCTGGCCCGTACGGCGCCCTGTGGCCATGCCTATTCCGGTATTCGGGGGTAGTGGGCTGTACTGTGGCCACACCCCATCCTATCGCCGCTATGTGGGTACAGTCTTGGTGGGTGCAGTCTTGGCCGGCTTCTGGGAGCCGGCTTTCTTCGTGGACGGCTTCTGGGGGTCGGTCCTCTTGGGGCCGGCTTCCTGGAGTCGGCTATCTCGTATCTTTCTTGGAGGAGGTTTCTGAGGCTGGGTCGCCTTCTGGGAGTCGGCCCTCGGCCGGAGGAAGGCGGCCCTATGCTTTGTATGCTTGAAGGCTTGAATGGCCTGGTAATTTTTTTGAAGAGCCAGGGGGAGTTGGTTAGGCTACCCGTGGCTATTTACTCCGACAAGAAGCCCCCGGGTATATTGAGAATTCGAAGAGACTTGCAAAGATATCAAATCATGCATATAAGAATTCAGAGAAGAATCAAATAATATTCTTAGATGATCAAGTTCATAAACCCACAATTCATCATATCTCGGCAAACACACCGCAAAAAGAGATACATCGAATAGATCTCCAAGAAGATCGAGGAGAACTTTGTATTGAGATCCAAAGAGAGAGAAGAAGCCATCTAGCTAATAACTATGGACCCGAAGGTCTGTGGTAAACTACTCACACATCATCGGAGAGGGTATGGTGTTGATGTAGAAGCCCTCCGTGATCGAATCCCCCTCTGGCAGATCGCCGGAAAAGGCCCCAAGATGGGATCTCACGGGTACAGAAGGTTGCGGCGGTGGAAAAGGTGTTTCGTGGATCTCTCCGATGGTTTCAGGGTATAAGAGCATATATAGGCGAAAGAAGTAGGTCGGTGGAGCTGCGAGGGGCCCACGAGGGTGGGGGCGCGCCCTCCTGCCTCGTGGCTTCCTTGTTGCTTCCTTGACGTCCACTCCAAGTCTCCTGGATTGCGTTTGTTCCAAAAAAAGATCCTCGCGAAGGTTTCATTCCGTTTGGATTCCGTTTGATATTCCTTTTCTGTGAAACACTGAAATAGGCAAAAAAACAGCAATTTGCACTGGGCTTTCGGTTAATAGGTTAGTCCCAAAAATAATATAAAAAGGTATATTAAAGCCCATTAACCATCCAAAACAGATAATATTATAGCATGGAACAATCAAAAATTATAGATACGTTGGAGACGTATCAGGGATCACTCCTTTAAAGGTGGTTTTGGTGGGCTTGATTCTTGATGGATCAATACCCATTTTGCGGACAGTGTCATGATAAAGCAGGTTAAGACTGCTGCCGCCGTCCATGAGGACTCGTGTGAGATGGAATCCGTCGATAATTGGGTCGAGGACCAATGCTGCCGAACCTCCATGATGGATACTGGTCGGATGGTCTTTGTGATCGAAAGTGATCGGACAGGCTGACCATGGGTTGAATTTTGGGGCGACCGGCTCTATGGCATAGACGTCCCTTAGCGCACACTTGCGCTCCCTCTTGGGAATATGTGTAACATATATCATATTCACTATTTTGACCTCGGGGGGAAATCTCCTCTCTCCCCCTCTGTTCGGTTGGGCGAGGCTCTTCATTGTCGTCCTCGCTAGGCGGCTCTTTCCCCTTATGTTCGGTATTGAGCTTACTGGCCTGTTTAAAGATCCAACAATTTCTGTTGGTATGATTAGCAGGCTTGTCAGGGGTGCCATGAATCTGGCAAGGCCGATCGAGTATTCTGTCCAAACTGGATGGACCATCCTTGTTTGTTTTGAATGGCTTCGTCCGCCGTCCAGATTTGGAGCCGCTGAATCCGGCGTTGACCGCCGTGTCTTCGGTATCGTTATTGCTGTTTCGGCGCTTATGCTTGTTGCATCATGGTCTACCGTTGCTGTCTTTGGCTTTGGCGGTGCCAGGGCCGCTGGTGCTGTTGCTTTGACGAGCCAGCCAGCTATCCTCTCCCGCGCAAAAGCGGGTCATGAGTGCGGTGAGGGCTGCCATGGACTTTGGCTTTTCTTGGCCGAGGTGTCGGGCAAGCCATTCGTCTCGGACGCTGTGTTTAAAGGCCGCGAGGGCTTCGGCGTTCGGACAATCAACAATTTGGTTCTTTTTGATTAAGAACCTGGTCCAGAGCTTCCGGGCTGACTCTCCGGGTTGCTGGACTATGTGACTAAGGTCATCGGCGTCTGGAGGCCGGACATAGGTACCTTGAAAGTTGTCTCTAAAAGCATCCTCCAAATCTTCCCAACTACCAATAGAGTTTTCTGGGAGGCTGTTTAACTAGTGTCGTGCTGGTCCCTTGAGTTTTAGGGGAAGGTACTTGATGGCGTGGAGATCGTCACCGCGAGCAATGTGGATATGGAGAAGAAAATCTTTGATCCATACTGCGGGATCTGTCGTTCCATCGTATGATTCAATGTTCATGGGTTTGAACCCTTCTGGGAACTGGTGCTCCATTACTTCATCGGTGAAGCATAAGGGGTGTGCGGCGCCTCTGTATCGAGCGACATCGCGACGGAGTTCGGATGATGTCCGTATGTGGTTTTCGGCCCGGGTGAGGTTGTGCTTATCGCGCCAGGCCTGATGGCCGTCCTCTCGTGCTGGGGCGCGCCCCCTTGATCCATAGATTGATCTTGTCTGACCGGCTCTATTGTCCAGGCCCTGTCATAGGTCGTAGGTATATCCTGGGGCCGATGTCTCCCTGCCTCTAAGGCGGGGTGGTGCGGGCTGGTGTTCGGCCTGAGTGGCCGCTCTATCCCGTCCACACGGTGGCCGGTCTGGTTCATCAGTGCGGTCATGTTTTGACGGTATTGGCTCGAGGGCCTCGTCGTCGAATTGTGGTAGTAACCGACGCTTCGGATAACTTCTTGGTGGGCGTTGAAGCCCATACTCTTCGGCGGCTAGGAACTGGGTCCATCTGTCGCTGAGTGTATCCTGTTCGGCTTGGAGCTGTTGTTGCTTCTTTTTTAGGCTTCTCGGCATGGCAATTAGCTGGCGCTTAAAGCGCTCCTGCTCAAGTGGTTCCTCTGGCACGATGAAATCTTCATCACCGAGGCTTACGTCATCCTCGAAGGGTGGTAGATAGTTGTTGTCCTCCGAGTCCTCGTTCTCGATCGGGTCGTCAGGGTTAACTTGCCCCCCTCCCATTCATCATGTTCAGATGTTGGTTCGACGGGGGCTTCGGGGTCTTCGGCGTTATCCTGAGTGTTATTGTCTCCGGTGCCGGTACTGCTGTCTTTGTCGCGACGCGGTTTTGAACGGCGCCGCTGACGTCGACGCTTTGATGGTGCCTCAACAGGCTCATCCTCGACCGGATCCTTTCTGCCGTCGTCATCATCTTCTTTGGGTGTGTCCACCATATAAACGTCACATGAGGAGGTGGCCGTCCAACGTTCGGTAAATGGCGGGTCTTGGCCTTGTTCGTCTCCGGCATCGTCATTCATACCATCGATGTCTTCGAAGGCGTAGTCCAGCATGTCGGTTAAGTCCTCGACAGTGGCTATGAAGTGGGTGGTGGGTGGGACGTAAAATTCCCCGCTCTCAGCCCCTAGTCCGGGCTATGTGCAATTCGATAGTGATTCCTCTGTAATGGCGAGGGATCGCATTAAGTCCAGAGCCTCGTTTAAGAGCGAGGTTTGGACGGGGAAGCGAGAGTCCGTGGAGCTAGGCGGGGCAGGAGTCTCCTGGCCAAGCTCACGTGACGCGGACCTCGAGAGTTCGGAGCTAGTATCCGGAGGCAGGTCCGACTTTCCGATGACAGGGGGAACTTGGTTAATTTCCAGGCCTGCCGATGATGCGGTCCCCTCCGGATCTTCGGTGGCGAGCTCCATAGTTGTAGAGAGTCCGGCGGGCTCTAAACTCCCGTCTTCGGACCTGGTAATATGCTCCAGATCTAAGGCCAGAGCGGTGGTTGGGGCCGCGAACCCTTCGAAGATCAAGTCTCCTCAGATATCAGTGACATAATTCAGATTCCCAAAACTGATCTGATGACCAGGGGCGTAGCTGTCGATTTGTTCGAGGTGGCCAATCGAGTTGGCACGCAGCGACAAGCCGCCGAACACGAAAATTTGACCGGGGAGGAAAGTCTCCCCTGAAACAGCATCGTTGTGGATGATCGATCGGGCCATCGAACCTTCTGTCGATGGCACAGTGGAACTCTTAATGAAAGCACCAGTGTCGGTGTCAAAACGGGTAGGGGGTCCCGAACTGTGCGTCTGAGGATCGAAGGTAATAGGAGGCAGGGGACACGATGTTACCCAGGTTCGGGCCCTCTTAATGGAAGTAATACCCTACTTCCTGCTTGATTGACTTTGATGAGTATAGGGGTTACAAGAGTTTAACTACTTCGAGATCGTAATGGCTAAACCCTAAATGTCTAGCCTGTATGATTTGTCTTAGCCTCTACGGACTAAACCCTTCCTGTTTATATAGACACGGGAGGGGCCTAGGGTTGTACAGAGTCGGTTTACAGAGAAAGGAAACTACACATCCGGACGTCAAGCTTGCCGTCCACGCAAAGGAGAGTCCCATCCGGACACGGGGGAAGGTTTTCTGTCTCGTATCTTCACGACCCATTAGTCCGGCCCATGTAGTATAGGCCAGCTCCCTGAGGACCCCATAATACAGGACTCCCTCAATGGTCACAACGCAAAAAGAATCACTCGATTCCGATAAACGGTTTGAAAGTTACGGCCTCCGGAAGGTTTAATTTGAATTTGAACGAATTCAAATTTAAACAGTGCAAGCATATGAGATTTTGGTACTGTGATAAATGCTGGTTTTTGTGAATGCATAGGAAAAAGAAACACCTAATGAATAAAAGATATAGCTAGTTGAAGTTAGAGTTGAAATCTGAATATAAAACAAAGGGTTTTTATCAGTTTTGCCATCGGCTGTATAACGCTACTCAATTTTGCCACTAAACATTTTCACTACTCAAAAATGCCACTGTTCCGTTAGACACAAGCTCAAAAAGACCATTTTTCACTGTTATCGTTTGGTCAATACACGTTGACTGAAGTTAGATGACAAAACTACCCCTATCCCCGTTTGTGAACCCCCCCCTCTCTCTGTGTTGACTTGTGGGACCATTTGTAAGGGGCGCATGAAAAGAGAATAAAAATGGCGTCAAGAAGTTTCGAACCGAAGACCATGAACTCGAGCAAGGAGCGAGCTAACCAACTAAGCTAAGGAGATGTTCTGATGCAGATGGAGATATATCCCTTATATGTTGATATGGAATAATATTCCAACACAACAACGTCTCATATATTTTCTTGTTGCTAGCTAATTGGACTTGGGTTTGAAAGTTAGTATGGACAACACATCTGCATGAGCGGCTGGCCGGCTGGAAGAATATGTCTGGTACTAGTAGACATAAACAAATGATGCAGACCGTCACGCCCAAATTTTTTTTACGGTCACACACTAATTGACAGAAACAACACATATGACAGTAGGATCACATGGTATTGTAAATTTCTCTGAAAATTTCAGCATGGTGGCTGCCCATTTTTCTGAAAACGACACAAACACAAAGTTCAATTTAGTTAGGTTCAGACATCGTGGCTGCCCATGATTAGATAATGGTTCTGTTTAGTTAGGTTCACATGTCGGTATATAAGGATTGTATCTCCTCATAGAACAAAGCGTTTTCATGGTTCAGTTGGTTAGCTCATGCCCTTGTGTACCCCGTGGTCTTGGGTTCGAACCCCCACCCTCCCAAACTTTGTTCTCTTTTTCTCATGTGCCCCTTACAAATGGGATAGGGATAGTTTCGTCATCTAACTTCAGTCAACGTGTATTGACCAAACGGTAACGGTGAAAAATGGTTTTTTTGAGCTTGATCTAATAGAACAGTGGCATTTTTGAGTAGTGAAAATATTTAGTGGCAAAACTGATTAGCGTTATACAGCCGATGGCAAAACTGATAAAAACCCTAAAACAAAAAGAAACAGAAAACATCTGGACTGTAGCAACTCCTGTAGCGGACGCCACGTGACGGTTCTTGATTGGCCGGGCGCGTGTCCTCACCCAAAACAGAGGAAAACGACGGCGGCGGCTCGGGCGTCGGCGGTGGCGCTCCTCCGGCGACTCTCCGGCGATGGGGGAAGTGACGGGCGGATGCGTCGGTGAGTGGAGGAGGTTGTGGTGGTATCGAACGGCGTCGATACGTCCTCTGTAGGCGACGGCGGCGAGGTGAACCTCGGTGCTCCGGCGGCGGCAGACGTCGGTGGCGGCGGCGTCCTAGTGCCCAGCAGGGTTTCCCGGGGTGTCAAAAGAGTTCGGCGTCGAGTGGGGAGGGTTCAAGGTCGACAAGTGGAGCGGCCGGGGCGTCCTTACGGTGGCGGAAACAGCCGGCGAACGACGGCGACCGGCGGAGGTTCTCGGCGAGATCCAAATCGCACCAGCGGCTTCGTGTGGTCGAAGGAGGACGAGGGGAGGCTGCGGTCGGGTTCCCTAGGGTTTAGCTCGCGCCTGGCGTCTTCAGGGTACACGGGAGGGGTCGAGCGCACGAGTTGGACTCGAGGGCGGCCGCGGCTGCGTGCGGTGCGGCGCGCTGTGTCCGGCTCGGGGAGGAAGAAAGTGGCGCAGTGCGGGGCCCGCTGGCAGTGACTGCGAGCGGCGAAGAGCTGCGGGGGCTGACGCTGCGCTGCGTACCGCTTCGGGTGAAGTGGGCTGCGGCGACGGGGGTTGCTGGGCCGCGGCGGCTGGCTGGCTGGCTCTTTTTTCTTTAAACAAACCACATTAAAAAATAAAGTAAAGTACAGACAAAAACCAGAATAAAATCTAAATAAAAATATATAGACATACGGTAACAATATATATACACCTAATGTAAACTACAGGAACAGCAGTTCCTATTCTAATGCAATTTTTGAAAACACAATTTTATGCAATAGGCCACACAAACAGTAATGAAACAGTCAAATAAAATATTTGGAGACTATGAAAAAAATACCAGAATATATCATATGAACTGAAAATAATATTATGCACATTATGAACATTTTTAAAAACAGGGGAGAAGTCATGTTATCTCCACTCCAATAAATTGCCTTTGTTGCATAATGATTTGAATATTACAGAAAAGCAAATAATGCATGGAAAATATGAGATGCATATGAATGATCTAATAACATCCTAATTTAGGAAAATTGGGATGTTACAACGGCCTGCACCATTCCCTCTCGGCGCTCCACGCGTAGGTTCTCTGTTGCGGCCTCCTAATGCGTCACCGGAGCAGCCCGTCGCCGAGAGTTTGAAGAAGGAAAGGGGGTCCATGTGGGGATGCGCGGTTGAGAGAAAGTGAGTGAGTGGTAGGTGTGTGTGTGTCGGGGGGTGAGGGCGATTTGATAAGGCGAGATGGAATTGAGATGTTCGTGGGCGCGCCCGTCTACGAATGACTAGAAAAACTTGACCTATCACTTTCTTGCTTCAAGATATTTACGTTTGATCTGACGACAATCGACACGTTCAACCCAAAATCCTAAAAGTCTGACGTTTGGGATATATATCTTTTCCGAACAACAATGACAAGAAAAAACCGGCAAACGTGCGTTTGCTTCTAGTTCATATGAAATCCCTTCACAGGAGGATTTCACGATTATGTAGTTTCATATTGTATTTACCTTCGTTGTTTGTCCGTGCGTGCTGCACGAGGAAAGATATGTTAATAAACAGGGTGACAAAAATGATGTTCAAATTTCTTGCTTCCGTTTACCCTAAGGTACTCAATCTCCTCGCTTGCGTGGTGCACACAAGTTTCCACCGGATTCATTTTTCGGCTGCAAAATCGCGTCAATCTTTTAAGGTGTGTTTGGTTTCAATCATCGAATGAAATGTCGCAGGTCCGACCTGTCTTCGGGCCGCGTTCTCGTGTTTGGATCGAAAACAAACTGGAACCCACTCGATCCCACAAAGAGAATATTCGACCCAGATTCATCACGCGCTCGTTCCTCCAAATCAGTGGAACGACGCGGAATGCCTTGTCGCTCTCCTATCACATCTCTCTCCCGCACGAACGCTCGCCTCACGATCGCTCGATCCGCGCCGCCGCCGCTCCTGTCGCTCGATCCATGCCACCGGCTTCTCCTCTCGCTCCATCCGCGCAGCCGCTGCTCCTCTCGCTCGATCTGTGCCATCGGCTCCGCCTCTCCCTCATCACCGCGAGCGACGGCGGCTGTGTATATATTGTCATATATTTTAGGATTTTGGAGGTTCAACCGATAGATTTTGGCATATATTATAAAAAGATATATGAGATACTCAAAAGGTGAGTTGGATCAAATTCATTTGGTCACCGTAACCAAACCTCGAAATGAAACCGTTCCATTCTACCAAATTGCACTACCAAACACATGAATGGAACCGACCCATTCTATAGAATGGAATGTCATGGAACCATGCCATTTCATTCCACTTCGTTTCCGAACCAAACACACCCTAGACGCCCGCGCTCACGCCGCCGCCGCCACGTCGGATCCGCCATGGAAATGGAAGAAAAGAAAGCTGCTGGCGTTAACGCCGTTCCCACCAGCCACCGGAGCAGGGATCCGGCTTACCTGCTCCCTCCCATGCT